>NC_056739.1:436278883-436533883 GCF_019279795.1 Protopterus annectens
ATGCATTTTTCAAGGAATTGTGAGCTTCAAGGGCAAAGAAGTTTACTGGTGCTTATGACAAGTCTGTTTACAATATGCAAACTGTTTTGTTTAGTAAATGGTATTATTATTGTGGTATAGACTTTAAAAGCAGTCATAGTTGCACAACAGGTGCTGATACTGTGTTGTACTTTAAGGGGGGGGGGTGCTGCAGTTCTAACTTTGTTCTCCTTTAGATGAAATGCCTAGTAAATGTGAACCTGTTGTCAGTTTGCCATTCATTCCCTATTGGAATATTACCTGCTTACCATTTTATGTGACACACTATTTATTCTTCAAGTGCAGCAGGCACTGGATTTGTTGATGAAACACTGAAATGTACTTATTTATTTATTTATTTATTTATTTACATTTGTTGCCGGGTAATGTCAGACTGGGCAGAAAGCCCTTTTTCAGTGGAGACCCAGGGAGAAAAGCTCCAAAAGTAAAACATAGCAGATAATAAAGTATTATCATGATTTACAACATATAAATAAATAATAATAAAGTTACACAAAGTAAGTAAGATGCAATAAATTTAACAAGGTAAATACAGTAACAAGTAAAATACAAAATAAGGTTACAAAAAACAGAAATGTAAAGTTGTTTACCAGCAGCAATGTCTCATTAGTTACATATCTCTTTAATGTGGAATTATTCAGATGACTTTTACTTCTGCAGAGATTGTGCATATTGACTGATATTGGTGGATTGTAATGACAGAAGTTTGAGTGGGCTGTTAAGGTTGAAAAGTTCTGAGACAGGTCGTTTAGTCATTTTTGGTTTATATGTTTTGTTTCTTTGCTTACTGGAAAAATGTTTAAACTGCAAAATTAAAATGTACTCTAACAAGTGGTGCTATATTATACAAGGAATATAACTTAATACAATCAGGATAGTGCATCAGTGAACACATGCATGTTTGCATGGTTTTAAAAATGTGTGCAAGGGGCCTATGATTTGAAAAAAGCCCAAAGGTAAACTTAATCTGACACTGGCCAAGGCGCATTTTCTTTGAATGTGGGTTTCAATGCCATTTCAATTAATGTGAATTTCAAGGACAGACAGGTTTACTGTTCATGCAAAGTCTGTTTTCATTGTGAGACTATTTTATTTAGCAAATGGCTATCAGAGTTTGTTCTACAAAATTGGAAATTAAAGTTTTAAATTAAATCCAAATATCTGTAATCATTGTAGAAATAAAGAATAAAATATTATGCACATGCACATTGACAGGTATGAGCAATGTTCATGGCAACTGGGGAGAAATAGCCAAGTAATGGGTTACTGGAATGGATGGGGATGCTGCTGCCAAGGGGGGCATTACTGTGTTACCTGCATACAGCCCCATTTGACCATGATTTGGCTCTGTCCCACATTATTTTGTACCACTTTGGTGATAATTCTGTTCTTAGTCTTTCCATATGCTACACAATTTCCCTCCTTTTTTAGGTTCGCAATGTTTATTCTAATATGCAAATAGACTGCCAGGATCAGAAATTGTCCCCATTGCTTGCCAGACTGTATTTCTTCCCTCACTAATTAATATTTTTTTGTTTATTTACTCAAAATGTTGGCAAAAAGCCCTAAAATGTACCTCAGTGCATTTAGAACCCTGTGGCTTCTGGGGGCCTAGCAACCACCAGATTCCAAGCTTGAGATATTTCCTCCACAGTTATTATACTACAGTCTTTGCCAGTTTGCCAGTTAAAGGAATAAAACAAAAAGCTGTTGAGTAAAGAAATGGAAAAAAGTAATCCAGATGGGTTGGAGATGGGTGGACAAGAAAGACAAGAATTATCATCCTAGGGTAAACATCATACCTGTTACACTTACCTGCTTTCTGTAGTTCAGTGTTCAGAGTGATTTGTAAATTTCCAGATATGCAAAACATAGAAGAAAAATGACAGATGAATGTATTAAAGAAATCAGACTACTGGCATTCATGTTTGGTGAGCAGTAGCTCCCACATCCATATCAGTTCTGGATCTGCCACTGAAACAGTTGCAGTTGTATTCATTACTAAGATACTGAAGTAGCTCATTTTTAAATATACTTAATTTTCATTGTTTACCGATATATTGAATTAGCAAGTCCCATGCTGCAGGTTCAAGTTTTGAAAAGATGCTTTCACCTACTGCCTTGCTGAAATAGGGTCTTGACAAACATATGGTTTGTTTGCCTTTGTTGCAGTAAATGTACTAGAAGTGGCAATATAAGCAGTGGAGTAGTCTGAATGTCACATAATTGGGAAGAAGAATGACCCTAGAAATTACTGGTAGCCTTGAGATTTATCTAGGGTTATTAATGTGCAGAACTTGTTTGCAGTCACTGGCAGAGTATGGGTGCCCTGTGTGGAGTTTAGAGCAAATAACAATAGATCATATTCTGTTGTAAGCATTATCATCCACTTGAGAGTAGGGGAGGGTATTTGTATGCTACCTTCAGTAAAGTGAGTGCTACTTTTGTGATGTTTTGCATGTGTGGAGCAAAGGTAACTTGTTTATCAAAAGTTATACCTAAGTAGCTTTGTTCAGAGACTTTAGGCAGTGTGTAGACTTGACATTTGGTAGTGATCAATGTGGGTCTAGGTTTAAGTTTTTGGTGTGAGAGAAACATCACAGTGGCTGATTTTTTATCATTTAATACAAGCTACATTTTAGAAAGACAATTTCCAAGTAAATTGAAATCTTTTGGTTGCATTTCTTGTAATTTGTTGTGTGACTTAACTGAGTATAAAATGATGACTTGTGGTTCTCAGGAGGTCCAGGACAACTGGGTCTCTAATGGCACTGAATAAAGTCATTCATTAAAGTGAGAGAGCTTCCAACCTCTCTTGGTAGCTCAGAGACTTTAAGCCTATGATTTTTTTTTGGTTAAGGATTTCATGGGCTTTCTAATTGTTTGATTATCTTTAATGAGATGCATCTCAAAGACAGTGTTGTACTCGATAACTGGCATGATTAATATTGTGTATAAGGGAATGATTGGCACTTTAGACCTTGATATTCTTTTGGACATTAGCTGTACGATGTAAAATGATTTCTTGACAGCCATTCTCAAATGATGGTCAAAGATGAGGAAGTTATCTAACAAAGTTTCTAGGTCCCTGACTACATTATTATTTTGTAATGGTATGTTGTTTATGCAATATTTTGAGAGAACCAGTCAAAAGTGATGGTACTACAGTTTCTAGAATTTAGTTTGATGCCATTTTTAGTATGTCAAAGGGTTTGCTGAGGAGAATTCATTTTGGAGGGTTAAGGATGTGTATCAGAGGGTGACTTAACAACAACACCCAGTCTGCAGTCATCTTCAAACTTTCTTAGGCAGATCTCTTGCCTCTCTGCTCAGGGAACTGAGAAGTAAATGCAAAAAAGGAGAGGTCACAGCATCTTGACCTGGAGGACACCATTTGTCACTTTCATACTTTCTGATGAGGCACCTGCAACTTGCACATGTGTTCTGTCTTTCACACAGCTTACTATCCATTTTACCAGACATAATTACATTTTTAAAGCATTTAGTGTTTGTATGATGCCATCATGAAGAATGGTTAGAAGGTCCTGGCCGGATCAAGATACACTTGTGTGTGCCTTGCATAGCTACTATCACTAGCCTCCGTAATGTTTTGTAAACATTTTCCAAATTCAGTAGACGGGCTCTGTCCTTCACAAAACCAAACAACTGGGGGTCAAGTCTAATAAGATTTTTGATACTGTATTTTATGAAGTCAGTTATAATATGTTTCATGGCTTTGCAGGTGAGGCCTATAATTGCCTAGACTGGCTGTAAGGCCACCCTTATGAAAGGGCATCACCACTGCATTGTGGCATTCATCAGAGAAAAAAGCAGCAGCTAAACTTAAATTAAAGAGTTTAAGCAATGGGTCTGCACTGGCATTTTAACACTATAAATTAAGCAACTTAGTATTTTGTCAGGTTCCATGTAGGAAATATTTTTTTTTCTGGTTATCATTGTAAGAAAATTAATTTTATAATTGGGGGAGGAAGAGGATTAAGATATTTCAGGACTTCAGATAGGAGTTCTGGGTGAAAGTGGCACTGAATTTGTTTGCAAGCATAATGACAGTGTCTATTCAGATAGACTAGGAAGGTTCATTATGAATATGCTAAAAGTAAGCTAATATATGGTTTCTTAATTTTGATAACGTAGCTAAAGAAGTATTTAGAATTATGTTTTGCTTCAGATGTCAGCATAAGTTCCTTTAGTGGACCTGATAGTGTTGTTCAGATTTTTTTTGTAACACTTTTTATTATTATCCTTAATGAGAGGGGAGTTTGGATCTACTAAATTGCTTCAGGAATTTCTTCTGTTTTATATTTTATTTATGGCTGTGAACTACAGGGGTGGTTTGTTTTTGAATTTTCTTCTGATACAGAGCTCCGGAAGGCACTGTTAGCTCTATGCACTTTTCTAAATGGGTGCAACATTCCTTTGTGAAGCTTGCTGCTGTATCAAGGTCAGGAGTGGTGCAATTATAACTTACTTCTGTCCTAGAAAAGATTGAGTTTGGCACATCTGTACTCCTTATATCCAGTGGGGTTTGCTGTTGGAGTATTTGGGAGTTTATAGAGAAGGTTTCACATTTGTTATCAGGCTTTACTGAGGAATGAGATGCTTAAGGAGCAGTGCAAGAGGCAGCCATATTTGTATGAATCACATCAATAAGGATGTGTTCTCTAGTAGATATTATTACAAACTGCTCAAACAAATGTTTGTTTATTAAGTCTATGAATTTTTGGGCATATCGTACATTAGTTACACTTGCCCTATTTTGTTGAAGGATAGGTAAAGTTACCCAAAAGAATAGAGTTTTTGCTGATAGCAAGATCTTTTATAGCACTGAGTTGATAATTAATCCTATCTGCAGTGATTTGAAGTCCAATGAGTTCAGCTTGTGAGTTCCTAGGGATCTATTGGGAGGTAGTATCTTCCTTGAAAAATATGAAGACTCCACCACAGTTACCACTGGGTCTGAGGGCATACAAAAATGCAAAATCCTGGTAAAGAGGGAGTGCTTTCTTTACATTTCAACCTAACCTCAGTAACTGTGTACACTTTGATGTTTTCCAAATGCAGAAGTGCCTCAAGATTAAGCAATTTATTGTTTAGACTTCTGGCATTGAGGAGAGACACGTTAATGTGATCTGATTTCAGGATAGATAGATAATGTTAGTTATGTTGGAATGACCACCAAATGAACTCTGCCTAAAAAGGGCACTTGGAGTGCAGTAAAGGCTTTAGACAGTATGTGGAAGCCTTGGAATGAGAGACAATTATATTCTTTATCTTTGTCTTTGTTTTGCAATTTGATGAGTTTCTTTGTTCTGAGTCACTTTCCACAAGCTGGTAGAGAGCTTCTCTAGCATCTTGCTGTTCTCTACTGTGACAGCTCTCTTTCCCTCTTTGTTAGCCAACTAGGATTCCTTCTTAGGAGGACTGTTTTTCTGTCCCACACTTCTTCATGCACTCCTTTCATTTTGATAACCTCATAGGCTTTTGTATTTCACCTCCTGTTTTCCTATGTACATTATTTCCAGTCAAACTTCGGTCACTGTGAAGGAATACCTCAGGATTTTGGGTCTCATGGCTTTTGGGATTCTTATGATACCCCCTAGCAAGACTCCACATAAGAAAGATACAATGGTATTTGAAGTATGTTTGGTCCCAACATCAAAACCCTTTGTCTTTTCAAATTCCAGTGCTGGGGTTTGTTAGAAAATAAATCATTCAGTGGAGACAACAGATATCCTTAAATGCAAGTTTCCCCTTCTCAATCCCTGTTCCAAAGCAATCAGCCACCAAAGATACCATGGGCTTTGCTTGGGGAGCAGTTTTAGGAGACACAAAAATGCAGGGTGTGGGGGACATCAAGGACAGATGTAAGCACATACATTTCAAAGAAATACTTTATGTGATCAAGGTACTCAACACTCTGAATCATCTTTGGTCCCCAGGACCCCTTCAAATTGTTACAGACAATATCTCAGTCATGTTACAAGCAGGGGAAATCCAGGTCATATCCCCCTTTGCAGACTAGCCATGTTAGCTTAGGATATAGCTTCACAGCACAATCTCTCTCTAAAGGCAACATGCATTCCATCAAAGCAAAACTGTATAGAAGGCAAACCTGGACCAGGTCCTGGTCAGACCCTCACAAATAGAGACTAGATTGGGGGTCTTCCAAGATTTGATCCATCTGTGCAGAGTTCATGAAGTAGACTTCTTTGCCTCCTCTCTGAATAATTAACTGACTAGATTCTGTTCCAGGACTCCATGGAAGAAGGCCTGGAAAACAGATGCCTTTTCTTTTCTTTTTTTTTGACAGGAATGTTCTTCTGTGGTGTTCTATCCTTTCCACTAATATCTAAGGTAATTCTAATAATTCAGAAGGATCATTGTGTCGACTCCTTTCTGGCCCAGAAAACTATGGTTCTTCCTTCTTTTGGAAATGGCAAGGGGAAAATACTACAAGCTTCCTCACAGCCTGGAACAGCCTGGATTTACTCACACAGGAACAGGAATGTTTGATATACCCCAACATTAATCACCTTCAATTAACTGCCTGGGACTTAATTCCATGTTAGCAGCTGTTTACTAGGACATGTAGCAGGTACTAATAAAGGCAAGAAAGCCTTCTACTAGAAAAATCATATATTAGCAAATGGGAAAAGGTTTTCTAGTTGGTTTCAACAACATAACTAGCACCTACTTAGGGCTAGTTGTTCACTGGTTTTAAAATATTAATGTGAATTACTATCCTATGATGGTCTTTCTTATTCCTCTATCAAGACTCTCCATCCTGTGATGCCCTTTCCTATTCCTCTATCAAGACACTTTTATTGACCATTTCAGCATGTCTTCACATGGAGCCTCCTCTTTCAATGCAGTCTCATGTCAAAATGTTTTTAAAAGTTTACACAAGAGGTCTCCAGGTAAATGGGCAGCACCTCCTTGGGATCTTAATTTTGTGTTAGAAAACTAACACTTGCTCAATTTGAACCAGATAGCCTGGCTGACTTGAAGATTTTAATATGGAAAATAGATTTACTGAGTGCTCTGACTTCTGTAGTAAGAGTTTTTGAGTTCCAAGCTGTTATAGTGAGTCAACCATATCTCATTTTCCACAGGGACAGGATTTCTTTGAGAACTAGTCTTTTATACTTAAAGTGGTATCTAAGTTTACTTTAAGCCAAATGATCCATCTTCGCATCTTCTTACCTGAACCTAAAAATGAGATAGCAAGGATGGTCCATACTTTGTATGTCCACAGACAACTCAGGTACTATCTTGGCAGAACAAAATCTTTCACATCTTCAGATCAATTGTTTTCTTTCTTGTGAAGGTAAGAAGAAAGGACAACCCTGTGTCAAAAAAGACTATTTCCAAATTGCCATCTAAGACCATTACCTTTTGTTATACTCACCATACAGACAGTGCTAACGTTGTTGCGTCACAGCAAGAGGTTCTCCCATTCGATTCTCGGCTGGAATGCGGGGAGTGCCTTCTGTGTGGAGTCTGCTTGTCCTCCCCGCGGTTGGGTGGCATTTGAAAGACATGCGTAAATGGACATGCCTTCGTTGAAGGTTGGACGTTGAGCTGGCACCTTGGTGTTCGTGAAAATCTACTGCCAATCATTAGCGGACCGGAGATCCGCTGTGGCGACCCCTAACCGGGAAAAGCCGAAAGACAAACAACAACATACTCACCATAATAGAACTATTCCAAACAGGGTTAAGACCATCTCTACCAGGTCCTTGGCTTTATCTGTAGCTTTTTGTAAAGGGATAGATTCTAAAGTATTCTAGAAGCTGTTAGTGTGTCCTCTATACATACCTTTATAAAGCACTATAAGCTTGATTCCTTCTCTAGGTCCAGGTCAGGGTTTACTAGGACCATTCTGCAGGGGCTCCTGGACTCTTTTCTTCTACCTCTCAAATGTAGTTACTAAAGTTATTTTCCCATATAGCTTAGGCTACTACAGCAGTGATAAATATGATGAACATGGTAGAGTTGTTTGTGTAAGTAAACTTACGATAACAGCTGATGTTTGAAAGGTCATTGCTGCTGTAGCTGCTCCCTCCCTCATTCCCTCCATTTCACTTGTCTTTTGATGTTTTTTTTTTTGCCAGGGTGAGGACATTTATTGTTGTTGCCTCTCGTATTGTCCTTTCAGGGCTCTGCCTCTCCCTGTCTGTTGGCAGAAAAGATTTGAAAGGCTCAGCTCCCAAACTTTTTGTTTTCGTCAGCTTATCTTGAGCTGCTTAACAGTTTGGGTGCATGGACAATGCCCTGAAGCTTTAGAAGCTGGTTGGCTGTCATATCCTTGGCAGAATATAAACCATATAGCTAAGGCTACTGCAGCAGTGCTCATTTGTACATCTACTGTTATAAATGTATTTATACAACTGTACTTACAACTCTTTGCAGATGCAGTTTTCACTAGAATACATTGCCTTGTGGGGGATTAATAGACTGCATGAACTATTACTGGTCTTGTGGTGCACCAAAGGATATGTAGCAGTCATACAAAATCTCACACACACACACACACACACACACACACACACACACACACACACACACACACACACACACACACACACACACACACACATTCTGCAAGCAAATCATTTAAGCAGGTACAACAGATGACTACTGATATTGCACTGATGCTCAGCAATCCAAAAAAGCTGACTGCATCATTAACTTGCAACAGCTTGAACACAGGGCTGTCACCTGTTTTGCTCTGTGTTAGCTATATTTATAAGCAAAGTCAATTTTTATCTTAGTTTGGTATGGAATCTGATGTTTTTAGATTATATACAAAAGTTTTATTACTGTTTTTAATAGGACAAGATTAATGCATATGTATGGCAGCTATAACCAATCTTGGCAGCAAATTTTTCTGTTTTTTGATTGGATATCTGAGTTTCCAATAGTTTATGATTGCGTAAAAACTGTTATTTTATGATTGGTGGACTAGTTAATATTAAGCTCATCAATTATGCACAGCTGATTTTTGAACTGATGCTTTGATTTTTTTATTGGATGTTTATGTCGTTTGTTTCAAATATAAAAGGTTGTTCTCTTAGTGTGTTTTAAATGGTCTGAAGAAGCAACCTTGTATTGCGAAAGCACTTATCGAATAAAAACTTAAGAAATTTTAACATGGCCGTGTGTCGGCTCGATAGTTTTTATTTTTTGATAGCAACAGTGTTTTAAACTTTGTCATTCAGTCTACACCACAGTGTAACTGAGAGAAATTGTGCTGCTTCATTTCCAGTGCAAAGACATATATATATATATACACAGAAAAATATTTTAGTAAAAAGTAATTTGACATCACAAAAAAAGCAAGACATAAAAATATAAATAGGTAGAACAAAATATAGATATTGCACAGTGTATATTGCACTCTCTTGGATTTCTCTTATCAGGTTACAAGTAAGAACAGACGGTTAGAATTACACATTCAGTGTGGACAGTGACTATTATTACTGTTCCTGATCATGCAGATGTATCATTCCCAGGTGATTGGGGGGGGGGGGTGAGGGAGTTGTCTTTTTTCTAGTTCACCTGTCAACAGAGTTTAACAGTCTAATAGATAAGGGGGAAAAACTGTTGCTTAGACTGGAAGTTTTGCAATGCATGCTTCTGTGTCTTCTACCTGAGGATACGTGGCAGAACATGCCATTTGCAGGATTGGTAAGGCCATTGGTTATCTTTCTTCCTCTTCCTATGTAGCAAGTCTCATGCAAGTCTTCCAAAGGTGTAAGTGAAAAACCAATGATTTTCTCTGCTGCCCTTACAACTTACCCGAGAGCTCTATGGTCAGAGGCATTACAGTTCCATTACCATGATGTTGTTGGTTAGGATGCTCTCCATGGTGCCTCTATAGAATTGGAGGATGGACTGCAATAAGTTTGCTTTTCTCAGTTTCCTTAAGAAGTCCAGCCTTTACTGTGCTTTTTTGACAGTGTAATTAGTAAGGTCTGACCAGAACAAGTCCTCTGAGATGTGTATTCCCCAAAATTTCATGCTCTTGACTCTCTCCACTGACACCCCTTTTATGTCTAGATGTTTGTGTTCTTCCTGACACCTTCTGAAGTCCACAATCAGTTCTTTGGTTTTGCTGACATTCAACGCTAAGTTGTTGCTATCACACTAGGACCACAATGTGTAATTCTGACATTATGTCTGACAGTTTGGCTCAGAAGTTTAATGATATGAGCTGTTAATCAGCTATTCTGGTTTGATTATCTTAGTTTGCACTTGTAAATGGTAGCAATACGCATGTCAGTTAACTCGACAGTGCTTCCAGGTCATCCCTGAAAAGAGACAGTTATTCCCAGTAGGTTTACCTAGTTGGGAAATAAAAAAATGTAAAACAATTGTTTGTTGCTATAGTACCACTGTGAAAAAAGAATATTAGAAGATCACTTAGCCCTAGTGGTTAACAGGACCTAATTCTGTTTGAAGCCATCAGAATCTCCCTTTAGACAAATCACATCAGAAGCACATCTGTTGCCACTTTCACCCAAAAAATAAATGACCCAAAAAGCCAGTGAATGACACAGGTGCTATCTCACCTCCATAGCCAGCACCATCTAATATTACCACCTTATCTAATCCAAAGCTATAATTACCCCCGTTTCTTTTCAATCCCCACATAAACCATTCACTGGGCTAGGAATTGGCACATCCTGCATCTAACCTCAATAACCAGTAGCCAGCTGAGAACACATCAATGAGGACGTGTGCATGTCCTCTGCTGGTGACTGCACTTGAATGTAAGGGAAGGCCTGTGCCAGCCTGCAGCTCTGAACCCATTAAATATAGATTAATTAGCTTAGAGTCAGTGTAAATTACACACATCTTGAGATGTCCTTGGATTTTTCTCAATTTATTTTTACAGTTAATTCTGTAGTGAATGTAGCCATCATTAAAGGTGACTGCCTACATAGTTAAAACATCTTTAGTTGTTTCATTAATTCACTAATATGCCTGTAAAAGCTGTACTGCATATTCTTAAGTTGCTGCGTACTTACAGGTTACATTCACAGGCGTGGACCTTATACAACATCGTCAAATTCCTGTGTTTTTTTAAGGAGTGAATAAAGGGTAATTCTGCAGTTCCAAAAAAAAATGGTTAAAGTAAGTTTAGTCAAAAGTGCCATCCAGAAGTCTTGATACAGAGGTTTGCAGTATAAAACATAAGGTGCCAGATAATTTTAAACACCTACTTATACTATATCATGAAGGCTATCATGCTGTAATAACTTGGTATAACAAAGCATAAACTGCTATTTATAAAGAATGCACAGTCTTTCTAATACTTTTCTTACTAAAACAAATATATAGCATTTGAAACTGTATATGATCACCGTTTATGTCTGATATGTTTACTCACATAATCATGAAAATGAGATTAAAGTCCCAAATGAGTCTCTTCTGGCCATCTGGGTTCTATACTCGATCAGAACTGTAGCAAATGAGCAGCCAAGTACTCGCAAAATTACAAAATTAAAAATGAATGAAGAAATATGAGAGCACAAGCAATGAAAATAAAATTCTTTTATTAGAGTCAGCAACAATAGCAAGAGCTTTTGTCATTGTGGAACACTTCCTCAGGTCTTTCTACAACTTTTTATTTTAAAATCAAGGCAATACTGCTGCCTGTCTTCAGGCTATCAATCAGCACACTCTTGGTTTTACGAGTGAACGTTTTAAAGCATTCTAATCCATTCGAAGTGTGCGCTGATTGATATCCTGAAGGCAGAGGAGCTGTAGAGGGCTGAAATATTACAAATGAGATTGACTGACAGGTCTGATAGTAGCGACTTTTTTGCTTAGTTTTCACATTTTAAACCTTCCAGTTGCAAAACCAAGTGTCTGTTGATTGATTGCCTGAAAGATAGGGAGCAGTAATGCCTGGATTTTAAAATAAGAAGAGCAAAGGGCTCACCACTGTTGATTGCTGTAAAAGTGTTTCTGTCTGTGATAGGCTAGTAAGGTGATTGCCTGAAGTAAACAAAAATAATGAAAAAGTAGAAAGGAAGCATACAAGAAATGCAGAGTAAATACTACAGAAAAATGGTGACTAGCAGAGAAAAAATAATGAAAATAATTGATGTTCATACATAAAGGACCTTAAAAAAGCTTCCTCAGTAACTCTGAATGTAAGACATGAATAGCATACACTTTAGGGCAAAAGAGTGTGTTTGGGGGGGGGGAGGTCTGTGTGTGCGCTTGCATCTTTCTGTCTGTCTGTTTGTCTGCATGTGTGTGTGTGTGTGTGTGTGTGTGTGTGTGTGTGTGAGAAAGAGAAAAAGAGAAACAGTTTCCAAGCAAAAACTTTGAATTTTTTAACACACCATTGATATTGTTCATTGTCTTGAAATGTGATATTAAAAATTTTGGTTTATTTAGATGGCAAACTATGAAGACAGAATTGGAAACAGACTTTTACATCCAAACAATAGATGATTTGGCCAGATGTTACTAAGACTGTATAAATGAGCTAACTGCCTGTATACATTCTGTATTTGAAGGGATCCCTTGTTACATGTACACTGAAGTTGTGTACAGTCTCTGTTTCAGTTTCTGTAGTGCAATACTTATGTTCTATGCTGCTGCTTTGGGGTCTATATTATATTATCGCACGCTTAAAAAATCGAACAATAATTAATCGACCCCATGTAAGCAAAAGCTTACAAAGTCGAAACCTCAGAACTGTTCCAAAATAAAAAAAAAAATGTAAAACATTACATAATGTGGGGGGCTGTGCCCCCCACACCCCCCCACACTTAAATATACCAACTCCAAGATCACACTACAGTGCCAAAAATGGCAAAGTAACAAAAGGGGCCAAGCGAATTCTTTCCCCGGGAAAGAATTCGCTGAAAAGCCACTTCACTATTTTGTTGTTTCGTTCTTTTAGGTTCGATCAAGACACATTCGACAAAATGCATCTGCGATCATGCAATACGAACCCACTGCTTTGTGCCTGTTTATTTTACTCAGTCTTGCAACAAACTTATACTGTCTTGTTGTCAGACAAAGGATAAGAAAGGAGAAATGTTCATGTTCATAGTACTTGCATGGGAATATTTTCATAGCTGTTACAGTTACAAAGCAAATGATACAGTTAGATCCCTATTCAGAGGTATAGCAAGGGGAATTTGATGCCTGGGATTACATGCAAAGGTATTCACACTTTGGCACCTGTCCCAAGCGCCTATCCCTTCCTTCCAGCTATGTGGTAATAAGTGAATTTTTGAAATAATCAGATAACACTTCTCTGCCTGCAGCTCTAATTTGGGGGAGGTTTAAGAATGGGGCAGTCACATTTTGCATTGCATTTTTAACAACAGAAAAGTAACATACAGTATTTGAAATAATTCTGGAAAGCAATATTGTACATATGTTGAAGTTACAAAACACACATGGTTGGGAGAGCTATTGCCAACCAAACATGAATGCCTGAATTCACTCACTATACTCCAACTCTTGGTACAAACATATCTCATTTTCTTTTTATGTTCTGCATACTTAGAAATACACATAAGATGTGAATATAGAATTGCAGAAAGTACATTTTCATATGAGCACAGAAGACATTAATGAAATCCATAATACTTGGTATTAAGTTTTGTTCATATTGATAAGTTTTATTTATGTTACCAAACTGCATTTTCTGTCCATCTTGCCCTCACCGCCCAGATGCTTTATTTCTTGCTCTTTCACGTTTTCTGTTATATTTTTTATTTTCTCACATTTTGTCTTATTCTTAATTTGTTTTCCTCCATTCCTTCAACATACCTGAAGTGGCCAAGAGTGCAGTGAAATAAATGAATCAAGCCAAGGGTATTAGGGGCTGATACTCTGAAGTACATTTTAATGCTTTGTTCCAAATTTTTGATTCAATGAGGACCTGAAAAAAAACATCATGATTAAGGAAAGAAATTTAGTCTTATTTTCTTTCAAAGAAGAAATAGTTGTGACCATGGATTTATTTTATTTACATTTGCTTGACTGGGTTAGTCACACAAAGTCAGTGGCCTCTTGTGAGGAGATACCTGATGTGGTATTCCTATTGACTTTGGGAAATTTGGCCAGAGCACTGGGGAACTACCTGTACTCATTTTTTGATTAAGTGTCATGGAATCTTTTACATCCACCTGAGCTACCACCAGCTCAAGCAGATGAGACTTCATTTTAACATCACATCTGCAAGATGGCACACTCAAGAATGCGGCACGCCTGTTATGCTGCACAGCAGTATCAGTATTGGAAAATGAAAGTACTTGTGATCTTCCAGCACCAAAGGTGAGTGTGCTGCCTGCCGAACTACTGTGACTGTAACGTGTACACACTGGCAAAATTGTATTTCTGAATAACCTGAGAAGACAAATTCTAAAGAGATAAATAAATCATTAATGGTAGTGCTGACTGCCACCCCTGTTCACTAAAACAGATAGTAACCCTCTAGGCACCCCTCTGGTGTTAAATTTGGATGCAGTAAAAGAACAAATGGCCACAGTCAGATATTTTAAGTTATTGCTGTCATACATTATTATTACAACATGTCTCTACTCCCCTACCCCCTAAAATACAGCCAAATTATGTGTACCCTTGTGATGTCAGACTGGGACAAAAGTGAACAAACCAATGGCCACAGTAGTATATTTCACTATGATGGTGGCAGGCATATATACACACAGCGTTTCTCTTTACCCCTACCCTCAAAAGATAGACACCTGTATGCATGTCTGACTGTGAGGAAAGTAAAAAATTAATGATCACAGTTATGTATTCTAAGTTGTTGCTCCTAAACATTACATTGTCACTAGACAAGCTGTTGTCATCTTCTGCAAATCTCTTAGCTTGCTTCCCCCCTTTCCTGTGGCAGGTCTTGTCTAGATACGGATTTGCTGTGTCCAGGACTGTTTGTGAGCTTCTGAGCCCCCCCCCCCCACCCACCCACACTTAACTAGGGTTAAACTATTCCTGGCGCCATAAAGTCTGTTCTTCAAATTTTCCCTTGCATCTAGCCAGCTTTTTAGTTTTAGCACTCAAATCTGTTTCTTTGAGCTCATCACTTGTTCAGAACTCATTGTAAGCACTAAATAAGTTACAAATTACTACAGCACTCAACTTTCCTCACTTGTCTAGAGGAAAACAGTTTTTAGTACTTAATAAATAAGCACCTATTCAGGCATGTCTAAAGGTCAGCTTCCTGGTGTTTTCTCCTGTCTATCTGATGAATCTGGGCATTTTGGGACAATGCAGCAATTGCCTCATGTACACAGACAACCCTCTCCTCCTACCACCCAACACTACGACCTGTCAGAGATGCACTTATATAGCCAAACTGGAAGCAAAGCTCTCTTCACTGAAGACTGGACTAGACAGTCAAGAGGAGAAGGTAAACACTTGCACCGCACCACACTCATCACATAGTCCCTCAAAACCTACACCACTCAAAACACACACACAGAAGCACAAAACACAAACCTACATTCACGGAGCCTCTCAGCAAAAACCTGCCCAAACAACAGAGACCTCCAAAGCAAAAATGCAAGCAACCTCCACCCCCCAACACAATCCAAATGACCACAAATAGAGTGCAGAAAGCCAAAGAAAACTGAGAAAACTTCTGTATATTCTTTTTAGAAGTGTTTTTAATGAATATACCAAACTGCACAGACCATCACATAAACGCAATTCCAACAACACAGTTTCCAAGCGTTTTCATCCAAACCAATTGGACTTCATCAGACATTAAACAAACATTAAATAAATCTATATATACTAGTTTGACTAACCCACTGACCAATGAATATTGCCTTAGACATTTGAATTAAGCAAATTAGAAAAACGGCCTCATTAATATTAAAATAAGGTAAAATATAATACACATATTCATTACCTTAAAAATGAATAAAAAAATAAAAAACAATCCATAATTAAATACACAAACATATATATATGTTGAATTTAATAAATATTATATTAAAAACTATAACAATATGAAATAAAGTGCTTGTGCTGAACTGACAAAATGTTCCTATGTCTATCTGTAGCATGATTCCTCCCTCTGCTGTCAAAAACCTGTATTGCATGTATATATTTAAAATACAATAAAAAACATATATATGTAAATGCAAGAACAATCCAAATGACACATAGCCCACATACTCAGTGTGCCACTCAACTACAGCCCATAAGGCATAACGTACCCAGCACTCTAGTCATAGGTGACTCTATAGTCAGGCACACTGATGTTCCACTTACCAGGCTAAACAAGGAAAAAGTTACTGTCAGCTGCCTGTCAGGTGCCAGGATCCACCACATAACGCATACACTCAGGTCACTACACAACAAGTACAAATATGTCTCTGTCATTGTCCATGTTGGTGTGAATGACCTGAGGTGTACTTCCCTGGACGACATGAAAAGAGACATGGAGGAGCTCTCCGATCTTGTAGCCCAGGCAGGTATGACCCTAGCCCTGAGTAGCATACTGCCATCACCCAGAATGATACCACAGTACAAGGACAAAATGATTGACTTTAACAATTGGCTAAGCTTCTGGTGTCATTCTTAGGGAATCCAGTATCTGTCTGCCTGGGATGACATGATCGACAGACCACGCTGCTTTGCCAGAGATGGCCTGCACCTGTCGCCCTTGGGATTCCGGATACTGGCAAAAGCTCTTGCCACCCCTATAGTAACTTTTTTAGGAAAGGTTAAATTGACAAATTCACCACCGTAACAGGTACAAGCAAGCAAAATCTGAGGGTAATGCTACTCAATGCTAGAAGTCTAAACCTCAAAATGCACTCACTCGAGGCACTCCTTAAAATGGAGAACATTGACATCTGTGCAGTGACAGAGACCTGGTTCAAAGCTCCAGAGAGCACCCCTGCATTACCAGGCTATAATTAATACCACACCTTTTGGCCGCCAAACCCAGACCAAAACACTAAAGGTGGAGGCGTGTCCATATTCATTAAGGATATCCACACCTCCAAGCTAGTTGCTCAGCATAATGCATGCAAGATTATCCAAGTTCAACTAACTCTGGGCAAAACCGCAATCCAGATTGTAGCTTGCTACAGACCCCCCACCATGCCCCAGGATTCCCACTCCTCTTTTCTTAATACACTGGAAAATATTAAGGTACAACCCAACACTCTAATAATGGGTGATTTCAACTACCCTACCATTAACTGGGAAAACTACTCATGTACCAACTCTTTTGCTCAACATTTTCTGGAAATCGTCAATTCCAATGGCTTGGATCAACTTATCCACACCTCCACCAGGGGCAGCAATATCCTAGACCTGGTCATCACCAACATGGGTGACCGGTGTTCCACACCAGAGGTCAGCTCCTCGTTGGTCAGATCCGACCACAAGCTAATCACCCTAGACATCCGCATCCCACTCCCACCCCCCATTAGGAAAACAACAGTAAAAAATGTATCCAAAGCCAACTTCATGCTTCTTAAGACAGAAGTGGCAAAATTCACGACACCCATTCAGATGGACAATAGTGGTACGACTGCTGAATCCTACACAAATGCACTTTATAAGCACTTACACGAGTGCATGGATCATGCTATCCCTAACAGAACCAAGATGCTATCCTCCAAAAAAAGGAAACCAATCTGGTGGTCTTATAAACAAACTCTACAACAGAAGAAAGAAACTGTTGCAAAAAAGAGTAAAATCCCATGATTAGAGGAACTCCCTGGTCCGTCTCAGTCAGAAGCTGAGATCCCTTATAAAATCCTCCAAAGCTAGTTATGAAAACAAAATTGCCACTGATTCTAAACACAACCACAAAGCATTCTATAGCTATGTCAAGAATCTCAATGGCAACACTCAGATCTGCTCTGAGTTACAGCACAATGCACTAAATATACAGAACCAACTGATATTGCCAACATTGTGACAGATAGGTTCAGTGCTAACTTTACACCACCTCTCACCCCCTAAAGGGCCCATCTTTATATGGGAAGAATGCAAAGTTTCTGTAATCATGGCTGCACAAGTAAAAACCTCACTCTCCAAAGCCAAGAACACAGCATCAATGGGACCTGACAACATCCCAGGCTGCCTTCTACACGAACTACAGAATGAACTGGCACCCCACCTAAGTACCATGTTCAATCATAGCCTCACCTCAGGCTTTGTGCCCATTGAATGGCACACCATGACGGTTATCCCACTCCACAAAGTGGGGGCCACAACAGACCCCGGGAGCTACCTCCCCATTAGCCTGATGAGCCTGGTCTGCAAGGCCATGGAACGTATTATCATGGAACTCATAAACAAAGACATTGGAGATCTCCAAACTCTGGGCCCCACACAGTTCGGGTATGTAAAAGGCAGATCGTGTCTCCTAAACCTGATAGACTTATTTGAAGTAGTCAGCAAAGCCATAGATGAGGCTAACTAAATTCGCAGATGACTGCAAACTAGGAGCTGTAATCGAAACTCCTAACGATGTGGACATCCTACAAAAGTGCCTCACTGAGACAGATGCCTGGTGTCAAAGCCATGGTCTCAAGCTCAATGTCAAAAAGTGCATTGTCATCCCCTTTGGTAAATCTCTGTACCCATGAACGACCGCATAGGCGGTAGTCTACTTAACACCGAAAGTGTGATAAGAGACCTTGGGACACAGGTGGACAGTAGTCTCTCCTTTGATAATCACATTGCCACAGTGGTCAGGAAATCCTTCTACGTGGCACACCTCATCACAAAAGGTTTCTCATCCAGAAAAAAAGAGGTCATTGTTCCCCTCTACTCATCACTCATTAGACCCATTATAGAGTACAATGCCCCTTTTGGTATGCACCTCACAAGACATCTACAACAACTGGAAAGGCCACAAAAATACATCACAAAGAGGATTACTGGCCTCAAACAGATGCCTTACGCAGACCGTCTCAAAAAACTCCAGCTTTACTGTGTCGCATATCGCCTACTCAGAGGCGATCTATGCCTAACATACAAAGCTATGTCAAACCCAGAGCTGTTGGACATGCTCCACTTAAAGAAATACCAATCCCTCCAAGTTACACGCTCAAGGGACGTAAACCTTGTCACCACAATAAACATAACATGCTGGAGGGATAGATTCCCGCCCCAGAGACTTCCCATACTCTGGAACAGACTACCTATCTATGTCAAACAGAGCTCTTCATTAGCACTCTTCAAGAAAAATCTTGATGTTTGGATGGGTAATAGTAAATTCACCCCAGGCATCACTTCTGAGGTTCTGCTTGACAGGGGCACAGGAAAATACTTTTCTTGGGTGGCGAAAGCCAGGGTACCTTTTTGGCTAGGCTTGTATAGGCCCTAGGGCCAATAGCCTAGTACCGACCTATGAACCTATGAAAGTTAAATAACTAATTGTCACACTATCCACAATCTTCACATAACCTATAGCAACCTCCTGTGCAAACCACTGAGCAAGGCTGGTTTTATACTAGATGAAGTCCAGGGCAAAAGATGAAGGTGGATACCCACTACTAGGCCTGTGTCAACACTTCTACACTATTCACAGCCCTCACATAAATTATAACAACTTTCTGTGCACATCTCTAAGCAGTACTGATTTTAGACTACATGAGGCCTAGGGCAGACAATGAAGATGGGACCCCCCCTTCTACGTCTGTGTCAAAAATCCCTTTAACCAACTGCATTGTTGGGGCTGCCATGACTCCAGAAGCTCTGAATTTGTAGATGTTCCATGACACATTACCTGACTTATTTTTGAAAGATATTTACCTAACTGCTTTTCTACTGCTATCCAGAACAGCATGCCCCCTATCCTTTTAAGTCTACAGATGAAATAAATGACATGTTTTGTACACAGGCAGACATATTGACATTGACCCTGACAAGCCAGGTCTATCACAAGATACACATATACACACACACACACACACACACACACACACACACACACACACACACACACACACACGCACACACACACACACACACACACACACACACACACACACACACACACACACACACACACACACACACACAGGCAGACACACACATACTCCATGCTTGCCTACAGGCAAATTAGAGGAACAGCAGTTCATTTATGGCAAGTATTTTTAGTGTCAGTAGAAACTAGTGCACCTGACTCTAACACACAAAACAGTGAGAGCATGTAGGCTCTAGACATAAGGAATACACACACACACACACACACACACACACACACACGCACGCACACACATGCACACACACACACACACGCGCGCGCATGCACACACATGCGCACACACACACACACACACACACACACACACACACACACACAGGCAGACACACACATACTCCATGCTTGCCTACAGGCAAATTAGAGGAACAGCAGTTCATTTATGGCAAGTATTTTTAGTGTCAGTAGAAACTAGTGCACCTGACTCTAACACACAAAACAGTGAAAGCATGTAGGCTCTAGACATAAGGAATCCACATCCAAGGACTTTACTGGGCAACCAAATGTTGTGAGATGGCAATACAATTAGATATGCTACTGTGTCCATGATCAATAGTTTTCACATGCATCCTTGCCAGACCACTGTAATATAATAGCAACTTATTGTGCATAATGCTGAGGTCTGACTGTGATGAACATTGTGAGAATCCATGGTCGACAGTTTACTCTTAAATTGCAACACTTGCCAATGACCCACACAAGCAAAAGCAAAGTCTTTCTTTTTACAGAAATTGATTACATTTCATGAAGATGTATTCAGTATTAAGAAATGCTTTAGGAATATGAAGTTTTGCAAGTCATAACGAAATGGTGGCATCCCAAAACCATGTTGGAAGTGGGAGGAGTTAAGCAAATACCATGCTAATCAGCTGTCTATATATTTGTCCAGATGTACCTACTTTTCCAGACAATTTGTCAAGGTTTTCTATGTCTGCAATTTGGGAGGTGTAATGAATAGAAGTTTCTAGTTCCTGGGTGCTAACAACTGCTGTATTACTTCTCCTTGTTGACATCCTTCAGGTGCCCATTCCCTGCAGAAAAATTATGGACTTCCTCTATCGTTGAGTGTTATGAGTTTCCTTAGTTACCTCCCTCAAGTCCTGTAAAGTAAGTATGACAGATGAGCCTTCCAAAGGGTGCCTGTCACGATCTGGTAGTAGTGCCCCAAGTTATAACTGACTACTGTCACTTACCAGTCCCCCTAAAATGTTACCTTCTAAAGGAAGCCCAGTACCTACCTTTCAGCTGCTGTAGCTCAATCCCCAGTTTAGGAACAAAAGATGAAATTGCCGGGTAAAGCACTCTGTAGTAACAGTCAAAGTGAAAAAAGAAAAACAAGAGTGCACCAATGGCTGTGTTAAATCGTAGATGTCACAAAAATCACGAACAGCTGCAGCTGGTTGACCATTTATTGTAAAACACCAAAAACAGGATCCAAAAGTAAGCGCTTTCACGTCCAAGAATGACGCTTCATCAGACTTCATCAGAAGTCTGATGAAGCGTCATTCTTGGACGTGAAAGCACTTACTTTTGGATCCTGTTTTTGGTGTTTTACAATAAATGGTCAACCAGCTGCAGCTGTTCGTGATTTTTGTGACATCTACGATTTAACACAGCCATTGGTGCACTCTTGTTTTTCTTTTTTCACTCAATCCCCAGTTTGCTGTTACTGAGCAGCTCTCTCTCTCTCTCACTGAGGTAGCTACATTACCAGCCCTGGATGGGTTTGTGTCACCCATCTGGGTCTCCCCTGATCCATTGCCTCTATGCATGCCTGCATGTAGCAGCATGGACACAAGGTTCTGTATTGTCAGAGTTGCTCCTTACTATGAAATTGGTAGGAATGTCAACAAACACAGCCACGTGCTGGCTCCTTTGCCCCCTTTCCAAGCCAGATGAATTCTAACCAAAGATACCTGAGAAAGTTTCCTTCCTAATGACCTAATTGGACTGGACTGCCCAGGCAAGTAATGCTCTGGTCTGATCACTGTAGGCTCGACTACGGTTATGACTGAGGTTGTGTTCCTTTTAGTTATGGCCTTCTTCTACTCCAACAATATGGATTACAGACTTTTAAAATTGTTGGGTACAGCTGTTGTCTGTATATAACCAACTACTGTCATAGAGATAGTCTTGCTTGCTGCTGCCCAAACCTCCTCCCTCCACCTCAGTGGACAGTGTGGCCATAAATGCACCATTATCCTTATATTTGAAACATTTAACCCTAAAATCTGGGCATGTACTAGATACAATGGCATCCCACTTTTCCTTGGTACCCTGCTGTGATTACCTTGGCTGCTCCCACGAGTACTCTTACATTCAGTGGTGGGTACCCCCTATTTTGCAGTGGCAGCCTGTTAGCTAGTTAGCTAAATAGATTTCCTCATTTCTCCCCATCTTTTTAGCAGTGTTACGCTTCCAGTCTGCCAACCAAATCCTCATGTCCTCAGGCAAGGTACTGAGGATTTATTCCCTGTCTAAAACACCCACAAGCATTGCAAATGTGGCAACCTCACATCCAGTCACTAGGCTGAGAAAATAAATGCTGATTTCTGGAAAATATTTAGTAACGCCATTCTGTCTTTGTTCTGCAGTGTTGAAATTTCTTTCTGTAGAGATCTGTCAGTTTAAAATATGCAGGTAAGTATTCCTTAACTTTAGCATAACATAAACAAGCAACCTTGCTATTTTTAGAATTACATGCATTGCATTATCCCTGAGCAAAGGGCACACTCTTTCACATGTTGTTATAAATCAATCCATTTATCTCCCCCTTTACATTGAGGAAAAGTTTTGCATTATAGGGTTTGCCTTCTTCCTCCTCCCGTTGACTCATGCAAAATGATCATATCTCTATCATGCTGGAGCTGTGCAACTTTATCCTGTGCTAATGCCTGCTGTCTTGGCTATGATTTCCATATGCTGAAGCTTAGCTGTTTCAACCAGTGCCCTGAGGCTGAACTATGAACAGGCGCTCCACCCTCTCAGCTCTTCAAATGAAAAGCAAAAAAACCACTTCACTGTAAAAAGCTGATTGCTACATTGTAAGTGATTGGCTTATTGCAGTAAGATCTATGCTCCCACCCCCTCTTCCAATAAAGAGTACAGAAAAAAATACATTTCTTCCTCTGGCAAACCAACCAGGTGACTAGATGCATGACACCTGGCACATCCCTCCTGCCTCAGCCATTCAGGTCCCATTTCTGTGCCCTCCCCTCAGCCCCTTCAACAAACGTTATTAAAAAAAAATAATAATAATTTCTTCTTTTAAACTGTGATAAACTGTTTGCTACAGTTTATACCCTGCCTGTATGGAGTACTACAGCACTCATGTTTTAGTTAAAAATTTTTTTCTTTTTAATCTATAGCAATCTGCTTGCTACAAATGTAACAAAGAGTTGCTGCAGTTTATAGCCTGCCTGCACTGAGTGCTACTGTCCTCACGTATTAATTTAAAAAATCTGCCCTTTAAACTGTAGTAAACTGCTTTCTACAATGCAGCAAGCAGTTGCTACGGGTTTGAAAACACACAGAGCATAACAGCACTCAGGTTTGATTGCAAATACCATACCATCACTTAAAAGCCGGTATTGCATTAGAGATCTGGATCGGCTGATCGCTCCCACTCAAAACTTTGCTCCCAGGGCAGTTGCACCTCTCACCTCACCCTAGCTATGTTAGTGTCCATCTGTCTTAATTTAAGTGCCTATTTCTGAAATGACATTTGGACTTTGGTGTCCTCCTAGGGTGAAGCAAATTGTTCTTATACCATCAGCTTCTAGGATTCCTTTTGCACTCTTTGTCAGCTGTAACACTGACATTTTTGTACAGCTGTGAAAGGAGCTTATTTCCTGCCCATTATCCTAAACTAAACTAACTAAAATATAAAATAACTAAAGTGCCCAACCAAACATTTGTATATTTTAACTTGTGTCAAAATGAGCATAGGCATCTTTGGTAACAAAACTGTTAAGCTGAATTAGTTCAGTTCTATTATCCTCACTAACTTCCAGCAATGTAATAAAGTATGTATGGAACCACTACCACCAATGTGAAGGATGATTGTCACAGATAGGATTTGAATCCCACCACTGTCAGCTACTAGTGAAGAAAGGTCCAAGCTGGCACACCAGTTGTAGCCAGCATCTTAAAATAAAAGAAAGTGCATAGAAATTTAACTCAGTAATGTGCAGAAAGAATATGTGCACTGCTATCCTAGATGGGGATTTCCAACATCTACATATAGACTGGACTGCACATAAGTTATCACTTGAGCTGTCTTTGGTCTAACAGCCCTCAGACCCATTTATCACTACTCTAGCTGTGAACTCCAGTGTCTTTCAGTGCCCCGTAGCAACAGTAGCTTCTTTTCACATAAATTATTATTCTCATATACAGACATACACACAATTCCCAGGGAATGGTGGCAGAATTCCCTGGCCTAATGGTTAAGGTTAAGGTGTTTGCCTTACAAACACAAGGTGCAGGGTTTGAGTCTCACAAGGGATAACTGGCTAGGCTTAAAATGGCTCGCAAGAGCAGTTAGCTTAGTACTAATCTATGAACCTATGAACCTATGAACCTATCTTCCTGGCATGGTAGGGCTGTCTCCACACTATATAGGTCTAGAGACAGAAGTACAACAGATACCTACTGCTCTTGATTTAGACAAATGGAAAAAAAATATACACAGTAATATTTTCACAACTAGTAGGCTCACGTGGTTTAACCACTTCAGAAGGTGGATACAGCAGTCTGGTTAACTCTATAATCTTCAACAACACTTTCAGATAATAAATATCAGTGCATATGCATATACATAATAAATGCCAAGCACAGGAGCTTAAAAGGAAATAAATTAACTTAAATAACAAAATCAAACAGTGTTGATACAGATTAAATATCCAGAGGTTCAAAGATACACACAGAAGACAAATAAAACAGTCCAGTAATTAGACAGGATATGTATTGCAAACTCTGGTATACAGCTAACTAGATATCCTTGCTGTCTCTTACAAAATAAATACTTAGACAATTTAGTTCAAACATCTCCCCTCTCCTTCCCTCCCTGTTCCTCCTCTCTTTTCTCTTATTCTTACCACTGCCTATAATTGCCCTAGAACAAAAATGATAAGCCCTCTCCAAAGCCAGAAACAGTAGTAGTATGGGTTCAGACAATATATTAGACTAGCTGTTTGTTGGCATAACACACTGCCTCCCCAATTCTCTTTTAAATTTAATCAGCCTTAGTCTCTCCTCTGGGTTGGTGTCTTGAGGATGGCTGTTGTGGCTCCCCTCTACAAGGGCAATCCTATCACCAACCTGGGTATCTGTAGACCAATTACCTTACCAGCATAATTAGTAAAATAAAGGAATTTATCATTATGGAGTTCATAAATTATATTTGAAGCTTATTGTACGGTCCAGTGGTGCAGCACTAGTGTTGTCACCTCATAGCAAGAGTTTCTCTAGTTTGATTTTCAGCTGGTGTGCCTTCTGTGCTGTCTACGTGTCCTCCCTGTGTTCATGTGGGTTTCCTCTGGGTGCTCTGGTTTCTTCCCACATCACAAAGACATGCATCTGGAGCATTTCTCCCTAGGCCACGGCTGAAAATTGGCTTTGTTCTAAATTGGACTTTCCCAGTAAACAAATGTTAAATAAATAAAACTAAATCCTTAATTCTAACCAATATCACTTTTTGAAAGGTAGATCCTGCCCAGAAAGTCTGGTGAATGTCTTTGAGAAAGTCACTGATGGACTGCATGACAGCAGATTGTTGCATACTGACTACCTGAATTTAACAAATGCCTTAAAAACAGTTTCATGTTCTAGAATCATTGAAAAAAGTAACCCAATTAAATGTTCACCCTTCTGTAACTTGCTGAATAGCATACTGGTTCCCAGACAGTAGCCACACAGTCAGGGATGGTGGCACATTTTTCCCTAAAAGATACGTCAGCAGTGTTATCCCACAAGGTTCTGTTTGTGACCACTCCTCTTCACCATATCCTTTTCTGATGTCCTAGATGACATCAAATACATATGGGTCTACTTTGACCCTTTGAAATTACATTTCAACGAAACATAATCAGGTGAACTCTTCGCAAAAGTGCATTTTTTTCGAAGATGCACTTTCACAAAAGAGAAATAAACCAAAAAAAAAAAAAAAATACACTTACCACGTTTATGCAGGGGGCAAGCCCCCCTGCACCCCCCACACTGCTGCTACTTTTATATCCTCACGCCAAGATTGCACTACAGTGGAGAAAAGGGAATATTCCCTTAGCCTTGCTGTATCACGATCTAAGTAACAGCTCCTGTTGCTGTTCGCTTAGTTGCCTTTTCACAAAAGAGCATTTTCAAAAAAATGCACTTTCGCGAAAAGGAGTTCACCTGATTATGTTTCACAGAAATGTAATTTCGATAGGTCGAGGTAGACCCATACATATATTTCAAGCAAGGGCATTAATTTCCTTCTAGCCTGCCAATACAACAAAACAGTTGTTGCCATAATAGGTGTCCAGGCTGTTCTTAAAAATATCTGAATTAGTGCTTGATTTAATGTAATTTGGTAGCCTGTTCCATGCATCATCTGCTGTCTCATAGAACAAATTAGTACACTTCTCATTCTATAGAATCTTCTAAATATGTTGTCTGATGATTCTATGCTACTTTTTGATAACCTCAAACATTCCCAGAGGTAGCAGTCTCTAAATACTCTATATAACTATAAAGGATCTCCTCTTAAATATCTGTATAAGACAATGTGAGCAAAAGATGAGTGACTTTAATAACTGGCTTAGTTTCTGATGTCATTCTAAGGGGGTGCAATATTTGTCAGCATGGAAGGAGATGGTCAATACACCATACTGCTTTGCTAGGGATGGTCTGCACCTCTCCTCTCTATGCTTTTGAATATTAGCTAAAACATTGTCTTCCACCATAATACCTTTTTTAAGCAGTACCAAACTGAAATTACTTCTGACATGGCAAATCAAAACCAAGAAAATCTATAGGCATTACTGCTGAATCCTAGGAGTCTAAACAAAAAACTCCACTCCCTAGAAGGTCTCTTTACATAGACAATGCTGACATTTGTGCGGTCACTGAGACATAGTTTAAAGCCGTGGAGAGCACACCAGCAGTGGCAGGTTATAAGGCCTTCCACACATTAAGAGCAGCTATTTTATAGGCAGGGACTAAAGGTGGAGGTATCTCTATTAAAATCAAAGATAAATATACTTCAAGGCTGGTCAAACAGGACAATCCACTTAAGCTGCTCCATGTTCAAATCACCATAGGCAAAGTCCAATACCACTTCCTTGCAACTATAGGTCCCCCTTTATGATGCAGGAAACCCATACCATTTATTTAAACTTATTAGAAACACTAACCATCCAACCTAATACTATATTCATGGGTGACATTAATTACCGCACTAATAACTAGGAATCCTATAGGCCACCAAACGTACATGCACAGAGATTCCTGGATTTTGTAAACACAAACTCCCTGGACCTTGGGTTACCACCTGTCCCACTTTGTGAGGGACAGTCCCTCTTTGGGCAGTTGTGTCCTGACAAAAAATATTAAAAATGGCAAATGTCCTGAGATTGCAGGAAATAATTATGTCCCATATGTTATGTAATATTTGCATAAAATAATTATTTCTGTATCTAAAATACCTAAATGTGACAAGAAACAGAATAAGCAACTAAACCGCTACAAGAATAAGCTTTTATTTAGGCAAAAAAGTAAAGTTCTACCCTTTGCACTGACCGTGTGTATGTGTCGGCCTGTAAAATCTGATGTGTGTTCTGAAAATGTCCCACTTTGGCCATTTGAAAAGGTGGCAACCCTACCTGGATCAGATAGTCAATATGCCAACCAGGGGTGCAACCATACTGGATCTGGTCCTCACTAATACAGGAGAGTACACCCCCTACTGTAATGCCTTCCCTGGTAAGGTCAGACCACAAAATGGTCTCCTTTGAAGTAAAAATAAAACCTGTACTCCCCGCTAAACCTGGAATATTCAGGAACTATTCTAAGGCTACCCTCTTGCTACTATGTGAGAACCTAGCAAAATTTCAAGCCACCAATAAACCCTGAGAACACTGCTGCCTATGCAGAACTGTTCACAGAAACCCTGTAAAAGTATGTTAATAGCTGCATAGAGGCAGCTGTACCCACCAGGTCATAGTACAGAACTAACTCAAAAGACAAGCCACTCTGGTGGAATCACAAAATCAATAGGCTGTATAACAGAAGGAAGAAAATCATGGAAAAAATTAGGAGATGCAGCACCCAGCAGGATAAAAGCACTCTCATCAAACTAAATACACAACTCTGAGAACAAATAAAGTCTACCAAAGCCAAATTTGAGGTAGGTTTGGCCTGCCAGGCCAAGAACAACCACAAAGCATTCTTTAGCTATATGTCCGCAACCTCAAAGGCAATACACAATTGTGTGTAGAGCTTATTGAAAATGGAGCCACCTATACTGAGCCAGAAGACATAGCAAACCTCCTGGCTGATACATTCAGCTCCATCTTTACCCCTATCTCCCCCTCAAGCATTCCTCAGGAAATATCATCAAATATAACTCCCCCTACTATCACTAGCAAACAGGTCCTTAATGCTCTCTCCAAGACCAAGAACACTGCATCAGTGGTCCCAGACAATATTCCAGGATGCCTTCTAAACAGCATGAAACATGACCTATCAGGGCCTCTGGAATTACTATTTAACTTTAGCCTCCAAACAGGTTTCATGCCTCATGAATGGAGAAAGGCAACAGTTATCCCTCTACACAAAGGTGGGCCATCTACAGACCCTGGAAACTACAGACTCATATGTCTCACTAAACAAACAACTGCTTCTCCTTCTTCCTCCAATAATGAAACAACTCTGACCCAAATAAGCCACCGAATGTGGCAGAAATGACAAACAGCAAGGCAAATACCAAACTTTTATTCTCTAGGGCTTCGGTGTCACCACCTTCAAGGAATATCAAACAGTAACAAACATTTACACACATTTTTATACCTTACACAATTAACATCAATTGTCAACCAATTAAATAATTACTTAACCTTTAAAGCAAACATTTCCAATTTAGATCATTATTTAAACCATTAGGCACAAGCGTTTTATATTTTAAAATATAAATACTCTCTTTATACAACAATTTCTGCTTTAATACATTCTCATCATCACAGAAACATTCCACAGCTTCTAAAACTGTACCTTATAACATAGCAGTATCACTACCATGAAACATTTTAAAATGTGAAGCAATTATTTTGTCTTCCTTCCTATTCCTAACATCTCTTATATGCTCCATGAATCTGACACGAAATTCCCTTTTGGTTTCCCCTATATAGAACAAGCTGCACGGACATCTCAATGCATAAACCACCCCTTTATTTCTACATGAATAAACATCTCTAGGTTCAAATTTGACCCCATTTATATTATTTAAAGTGTTCACAATATTTACACAAACACTACTTCTATTGCAGCATGATGTTCCCTTCACCACTAATGTATTTGGTATACTCACAGCTGGTAAACAAAACCTTCCATGTTCTACTATAGCTATCAAATTTCTTCCCCTCTTATAGGAGAAAAGGGGTTTTCCAGGTAAAATCCCTGCCAAAAATCTGTCTTCCAACAAATATTTCCAATAATATTCTATTAATGTTCTTATTTCCTCACTTTTGATATTATACTCAGATACATAATAGATTGTATCTGTCACATTTCTATTCACCTCATCATGCGTCTCACTAGTCTTATATGTAAAGCCATGGAAAGAATTATCATAGAGATTATTAATAGAAATATAGTAAACCTTCAGACACTGGACCCAACCCAGTTTGGTTTCGTCAAGGGCAGATCATGCCTACTCAACCTGGTGTACCTCTTTGAGTAGGTCACAAAAGCAATGGATGAGGGAAAAATTTCTCACACTGCCTACCCTGACCTAGCCAAGGCATTTGACACAATACTCCACTTGGGCATTGTTGACAAGTTCAAGGCATTAGGTACAAACCCGTATGTCATCCAGTTAGCCAACTGGCTCACAGATAGGCTTCAGGAAGTTAGAATTGGGGAGTCCACTTCTACAAAGAGGACAATCACAAGTGGAGACCCTCAGGGATCAGTCATTGGACTGCTGCTTTTTGGCATTTACTTCTCAGAACTCAAGGCCAATGTCAGTGGTCTCTGGCTGACTAAATTTGCAGATGATTGCAAATTAGGAGCTGTCATTGAATCTCATTCTGACACAAATGTTCTCCAGGAGGGGCTGACACAGGCAAACAACTGGTGTCAGAGCCATGGATTAAACTAAATGCCAAGAAATGCATAATAGTATCCTTTGGGAAGTCATCCATCACTGGTAACTATAATATTGACAACACACCCCTTTGAGTTGACGTAGTAGTCAGGGACTTAGGGACACACATAGATAGTAATCTAGCCGTTGACCATCATGTGATGAAATCATTCTATATTGCCCAACTTATAAACAAAGGTATGGCATCTAAGTCCAAGGAAATCATTGTTCCATTGTATTTGGCATTCATCAGACCTATCACTGAGTACAATGTCCCATTTGGTATGTACCTAACCAGGCATAATCCAACAAGTGGAATGTCCACAGAGGTTCCTCACTAAAAGAATACAGGGCGTATGTAAAATGTCCTATGCAGACTGCCTCAAAGCCATATCCCTGTATTCTGTCTCCTACAGGCTATTGAGGGGCGATCTATGCCTGGCATACACGGCATTGTCAGACCCCACTCTGATGGATCTCCTGCATATCCACAAAACAAACAACATCAGAATCACCAATTCTAAAGACTTAAACCTTGCCTGTGATATAAATAGGTCCTGCTGGAGAGATAAGTATGTATCCCAGAGACTACCAGGTCTATGGAATAGGCTCCCCATCCATGTTAAGCAGAGTTCCTCCCTAAACCAATTCAAGTGCAGCTTTGACAATTTGATGGGAAACCAGAAATTCATTCCTGGTTTGGCACCTATGACTCTAATGGACACAGGTAATCTGCAAATGGTTCATCTCCCAACCCCCTGCTTACTTTTATCAAGGGTATCCAAACTTATCAGAGATTTGGGATGCATGGCTAGGCTTAAAAAGGCTCTTGTGGTCGTTAGCATAGTAAACACCTATGAACCTATGAATGTACAAGTTCAGATATTTTAGACTTTCATAATAACTTACATTTTCATATCCATGCATGCCCTTAGTACATTGCGACTGTACTCTTTCCAGTTTACTCATGCTTGTTTTCTTATAAAGTTATCATATTGTTATTCCATACTTAAGTTTGGGTCTAATGTAAGTAATAAACAATGACTTCATCATTTCTGATTTTATAGACTTTATAAATCTTTGTATATAACCTATAACTATCATTAAGTAATTGGTTTCAATCACTGTGTGCTTTATTAAATATTTACATTTCAGTTAAAATCCCCCAAATCTCATATGCTTAGTTATTGATGTATTTATCAGCATATTGTTCTCCTGTGCCTAAATTGTCAATGTAATCAGTTTATCCATTTTCAAGTCATCTGCATACAGACTGTAGAATACATCAGATGAAAAAGATAGCTGTGAATGATACAATCTAAAAAAGTATGGTTCTAGAAAAGAGCCCTGTGGGACACCTTGACTGTAAACAAGAATTTCGCCTGTCCAATTGCTGTATGATACTTGTCATGTCCTATTTGTAAGACATGCAGCTATCCATCTTATCAAGAGTACATCAGTACCTGCTTGTTCTAATTTATTGATCAGTGTTTTGTGTATGATCCTGTCAAATGCTGAACATAAATCTATATAAATCACATCACAGCACAATTTATTAATAGATGTTATTATATTGTTATAGGACATTATGCTACAAATGCTAATAAATCTATTTATAAGATATGCATGCTGATATATGATTTCAAGTCCCAACCTTTCCAATTCTGACAATAGCTTATCCAATATTACCTTCTCCATTATTTTTCCACAGCATGAAAGTAGGCTTAAGGGTCTGTATGACTCTCGGTTTGTCCAACTCCCCTTTACCTTAAAGACAGGTTTAATAAGTACTTGTCTCCAATCTTGAGGAATCTCCTTATATTAATACGAGGGTTCCTATTACTTGATTGAACATTTAGGTTAACAAATACCTAAACATCGATTAGTAATAGCGAAAGCAAAAAAACGTGAACAGCCGATTTAACGCAGGGAAAGATTTCCCTTGGCCATTATGCGGATTTTGCCCCTTTCCCCACTGGAGCAATCTCGGAGTTGGTATATTTAGTTAGGGGCTGGGGGGGCACAGCCCTCCACATTGGGGGGGTGTGGGGGGCAAAGCCTCCCACTTTATTTTGGTTTAAAATTCATTTTTTTTTTTTGAGGCCGAGGGAATTCATTCCCTGCATTAAATCAGCCATTCACTGTTTTAATTTTTCGATATTACCAGGTTGATGTTTAGGTATTCGCTAACCTAAACTTTTGATTGGGTAATATAGATGCTTTATATGACCTAGTAAATAATAGATATAATGGTATCTCTCTTTTTTTAATTTTTCCAAGTCTTTTGAGTTTCTAATGCCATGATGGGAACAGACCCTAGTCCTAAGTCAAAGTACAATTAAAGTCCATGAAATTAGTATTGTTTCAGTCTTTGATGTCAGGCAGAAGTGATGTTCGCAGCACCTGCAGTGTGCCCAGTAATGACTCCTTCTGCAATTCATACAGGGTTACATGTATTGGTAACCTATCTAAATACAATAATAGATTCTTTTTTAAAAGACCCATTGCTCCTACTACTATTGGAACTGTCTGGGTATCGTTCTTCCACATTGCTCTCATTTCTGCCTTCAAATCCTGATATGTTATGATATTTTATGACTTTGTGTTTTTTTGTATGCAACACACTGTAGTCACTTTGTGTGGTGATTTCAAAGATCAATGCTACGTTTGTCTTCTTTTCATGGACCACTATATCTGGTTTTCTAGCATCTATCTTTTGAACTGTTGGTAATGGGTCATTCCAAGTGATGCTTTGTGGCTCATGTTTCCAGTGTTTTTCAGCCACTTCAATACAGTAATGTTTGTACAATCCCCAGTGCAACAGTCTTGCCACATTATTATGCCTTTTAGTAAGGATGATAAAGGATAGTGAGGGAAACGTACTCACAAGTGAGGAGAGTGTGCTGAGTAGATGGAAAGAGTACTTTGAAGGCTGATGAATGAAGAGAATGAGAGAGAAAGAAGGTTGGATGATGTGGGGATAGTGAATCAGGAAGTGAAACAGATTAGCAAGGAGGAAGTAAGGTCAGCTATGAAGAGGATGAAGAATAGAAAGGCTGTTGGCCCGGATGGCATACCAGTGGAAGCATGGAGGTGCTTAGGTGAAATGGCAGTGGAATTTTTAACCAGATTGTTTAATGAAATTTTGGAAAGTCAGAGGATGCCTGAGGAGTGGAGAAAAAGTGTTTTGGTACCTATCTTTAAGAATAAGGGTGATATGCAGAGCTGCAGTAACTACAGAGGGATAAAATTGATCAGTCACAGCCTGAGGTTATGGGAAAGAGTAGTGGAAGCTAGGTTAAGAAGGGAGGTGATGATTAGTGATCAGCAGTATGGATTCATGCCAAGAAAGAGCACTACAGATGCAATATTTGCTCTGAGAGTGTTGTTGGAGAAATACAGAGAAGGTCAGAAGGAATTGCATTGTGTTTTTGTGGACTTAGGGAAACCATATGACAGGGTGCCTAGGGAGGAGTTGTGGTATTGTATGAGGAAGTTGGGAGTAGCAGAGAAGTATGTAAGAGTGATATAGGATATGCACGAGGGTAGTGTGACATTGGTGAGGACTGCGGTGGGAGTTACAGATATGTTTAAGGTGGATGTGGGATTACATCAAGGATCAGCTCTGAGCCCATTCTTATTTGCAGTAGTGATGGACAGGTTGACAGATGAGATCAGACAGGAGGCCCCGTGGACTATGATGTTTGCAGATGACATTGTGATATGTAGTGAGAGTAGGGACCAGGTTGAGGAGACCCTGGAGAGGTGGAGATATGCTTTAGAGAGGAGAGGAATGAAGATCAGCAGGGCTAAAACAGAATATATGTGTGTAAATGTGAGGGAGGGTAGAGGAATGGTGAGGATGCAGGGAGTAGAGTTGGTAAAGGTGGGTGAGTTTAAGTACTTGGGATCAACAGTTCAGAGTAATGGTGAGTGTGGAAGAGAGGTGAAGAAGGGAGTAGAGGCAGGGTGGAATGGGTGGAGAAGAGTGTCAGGAGTGATTTGTGACAGACGGGTACCAGTAAGAGTGAAACGGAAGGTCTACAAGAGGGTAGTGAGACCAGCTATGTTATATGGGTTGGAGACGGTGGCATTAACGAAAAGGCAGGAGTCAGAGCTGGATGTGGCAGAGTTAAAGATGTTAAGATTTACACTGGGTGTGACTAGGACGGACAGGATTAGGAATCAGTATATTAGAGGGTCAGCTCAGGTTGGACAGTTTGGAGACAAAGCAAGAGAGGCAAGATTGCGTTGGTTTGGACATGTGTTGAGGAGGGATGCTGGGTATATTGGGAAAAGGATGCTAAGGATGGAGCTGCCAGGTAAGAGGAAAAGAGGAATGCCTAAGATAAGGTTTATGGATGTGGTGAGAGAGGACATGCAGGTGGTTGGTGTGAAAGAGCATGATGCAGCGGACAGGAAGAAATGGACACAGAAGATCCGCTGTGGCGACATCTAACAGGAACAGACGAAAGACGATGATGAGTATACAGTCCTTCTGCCATTAGTATGTCACAACCAGCAATGAGGTGTACAACTGTTTCCAATTCTATTTTACAAAACCTACATTTGTCTGTTTCTCCCACATGTTCAATGGACTTTGTAACTCAACGTGCACATAGCCCACAATCTTGGGCCACCAATATTAACCTTTCATCTTGTGGTTTGAGTTTGTCTCCCCTTAATCATTCCTGCATTCAGTCCTGATCAACATGAGGTTCTTTTTGCAACTATATTTATGCATTTTCCACATTTCTTGCCTTCTCATCTGGTCCTTCACCTTATATTCTTTCTTTTGTTTTTGGCACATTCAGTTGCTGCCTGATTTTTATCTACTTCTGGTTTGATGTCCATTCCTGTTTGCTAGACTAAGCAGATAAGTCATCTTAGATTTATTTTCCTAATGTTTCAAAACTTTCACTATGTTCGGGTCTTGTGATGTCAGCAGATATGTGTGCAGTCCCATGATTGCAGATCTATACATGTAATAAATTTCAAGGAGGCCCATCATTCCTTCAGAATAGAGAATGTATAATCTTGGTGCAAATCATTTGGTGAGCATGAAGCATCCTTCTTGTTTTCCTGTCTAATTTATCCAACACATTTTGGGGCCAATCAATCACTCCAAAACTGTAAGTTAGGAAAGGAAGAGCAAATTGGTTTATAGCTTGAATTTTGTTCCTAGACGTCAGTGCTGTTTTCCAGATTTATTTAAGTCTTCTAAAATATTCCCTACTAAGTGTTATTCACATTTGTTCATGTTTTATTGTTGACCCTTCATCAATTTCCAAATAGCTACACACTCCCTCTTGCTCAAGTTCTTTTATATCACATTCTTGTCCCAAACTGATGTTTTCTTGGTGCTGCAGTTTTCCAGCTTGCTTTTGCACATTTATCAAGACCAAATGACATTCTTATATCATCTGAAAAAGTTTTGGCAACTTGCAGTTGTGCTTTTAGTTCCTCATCTGATTAGCTATACAGTTTTAACTCATCGACAAAGAGAAGATGAGATGTCTTTACACTTTGTTATTTTCTAGGAGCCAAATTATGGCCATGGCCTAAGCTATTAAGTAGACAGCTTAATGGGTTAAGAGCAAGACAGATTAGCAGCTGTGACATAGAGTCACACTGGAATATCCCCCTTTGAATTTTTATCCTTGGGGTAGTAATTTGTCCTTTATCATGGCTTAATTGCAAAGTGGTCTGCCACTGTTTCATTGTCACTCTAATGTAGTTGATCAGTGTAGGGTGAATCTTATACATTTTTAAGCAGTCTTCTATCCATGAATGTGGGGTACTATCAAATACTTTTTTGTAGTCAATCCATGCCATACTTTGTACCCTTTTTTACAGTTTTCCACTATGACATTATTTAACAACAAATGATCTGTTGTTCTATTGCCATAATTGAGTTTTCTTCTAAATGACTATAAACTCTGTCAGCATCAATTCCAGTCTATAGTTTATACGTCATTGGAAGGCAAGTTACTGGTCTATAATTTTTACAGTAGCTTGCAGGTTCACTCTTAAGTAGGAGCATTGTTTTTCTTGTTGCTAGCCAGGTTGGTGTCTGTTTGGGGTGTGCATATAAATAGTTCTCACATATGGCTAAATCTTAGTGCAACGATTTTAATACTTTTAACCAGAAGTTAGGCACTGCATCTGGACTTGGGGTTTCCAATTAGAGGCTTTTCTTAACTTTGTTTCAATCTGTCTTGCTGTTACTTCATCCCATTTCCTATCCTGTACCTTTAAACTTATTATTCTTTCTTTTACTTCTTCTATCCATTTAGCATATTTGTTATGTTCTACAGGATCTTCATAAATACTTCTCCAAAATATATCTATTTCTTCTTTTTTTGGTGGTCTTTCAGTTCCTTTTACCTTGTTTCCCAATTTTCTATAAAACTTTTTAGGTCATCAATGAATTGCTTATTTTGTACTTTTTCTTTATATTTATCTGCATATATTCTAATTTTTTCAACCTGTGCTGAGATTTTTAGTTTATTTGCGATAATGCATGATATATCCTGATCTGTTCTAATGCTGCACATTGCTGTTATCACGTCTATCTTTCTAAGTATTTTTGTTGATCTGTTCCCTCTTCTATACTCTTCTAACAGTGACAATTCTTGTCTTAATTGCTTTATAATTTTCTTTATTCGATATTTCCATGATGGTATTTAATTTCTCCTCTTCCTTTCCCTCACTACCCAGTGTTCTTGTGGTAGAACTTTATCAGTTATAATTTAGCTGCACAATAATATATCCTGTTTACTTCTGTAATATTGCATGGATCTCTATGGACAGTCCTAGTTATGGTATTCATTTGCTTTATCAGACTTCTGACTTTTAGTACTAATGGTATCTCTCTTTTTTAATTTCTCCAGACCTTTTGGGTTTCTAATACCATGATGGGCTGTGAGTTCTTTGTGATGTGTTCTCGGGTCCGTATTACTAATTCCATCACATTGCTGAGCTTTGTTTGGATCCAGTTTGGATCCAGTTTGCATAGTTCTTTTTCAGTATAATCTAATTTGATTTCAGTATCTGAGGTTATCTAGATGTTACTAGGACAACTTATCATCCCCTTTATGGCCAGACTGTAAATATATAACCTGTTATGTCTGAGAATAAATTTTAGAATTGTCTTACAGTTTATCAGTTTCGTATGTCGTTGATACTTCCACATCTTTTGTTATCTATAAAAATGGTTTCCTATAATGCTCAATATCTTTATATAAATTTTCTTCAAATTTGTCTTGATCTTGTCTCATGCTATGCTTAGATCTGTTTGTCTAGCTTGTTTATTTCAGTTTTCAAAGTTGTAATTCGACCTCTTTTTAACTTCTTATATTTTTTTCTATCTAATCTTAATCTAGTATCTTGTTCTTATGGAAATGTATCCTCCTGATGTTGTATTTCTATATCCTGATATTTTTGATTTCTTGCATTCAAACAATTTCTCTTTCAAAACTTTCACATTCCTTCCATGTTTTTTCCACTGAATGCATCACTCCAATTAGTTTTACATAGTGACTCTTTTGCTTCCATATCATCTGTTATTAATGTTCTGTGCATTTATTTAGATTTCAGTTTGCAGAATTATCTAGCAACAAATTAACCTTTATAACCCTATGATCACTGCACATCAATGGTGGTATAACTCAACTTGAAGTAGCAGTAATTTATTTAGGAACACAAACAATGTCTCATATATTCTATTCCCTGGTAGGTTTTTTACAGTCTGAAGCAATTGTCGTTCTTGAAAATACATTGTGAATAATTTCCTTACAATTGTTGTTGAATTGATATTATTCCAGTCTGTTTCTAGTAAATTTAAGTTCTCAGCCACTATTATTCTTCCCTTCTGTGTTTTATGCAAGAGATATCTGAATTCCTCTAGGTCATCAGCACTTGACATTAGTGGTCTATACACTCCAACAATTGTTATATGTTCCAGGGATGTATTTATTGTCACAGTCAAATAAGCTATAGAATTGGTGTTATCATTGAACATGTAATAATCACAGGTCTCATAACTATCTTTATTTTCTATTATAATACCTCCACTTGATATTTTGTTAATACGTCTGGCACAATATAAACATTTATACCCTGACAGAACTGGTTTCCAGTCATTGTTCTTTAACCATGTTTCACAAACAATAGCAATGTCAGTCTTGTGGGAATGTAGCAAATTTTCCAGTAAAAAAATGTTACTATTAATGCTCCTAGCATTAATCAGAGATCCATCAAATGTTGCTATCCATGAATTGTGAAATTTTTGACCTGGCAAAAATTCTGTGTTGTGTTTGTCAAATATTGTAAAATATCTGCTGCAAAAATTCTCTTCTATTATCTTGAGAATTACATACCATCCTGTCTGAGCATGTGTGCCCCAAATTAAGCTTGGATAGTCCACACATTTCCATTTTTTCAAATGGGGCATTTTTTTCTTGTAAGTATTTACCCAAAAAATCTTTTCATTCATGGTAACCTGACTCTCCTTTCTATATTTGATTTGTGAAAAATATGTCCTAACACTTGTAGAAGCTTTGCTATCTAAGAGGGTAAGTTTCCTACTAACCGACAGAGAAAGGTCTCAGGCTGACTAGGTGTGCTTATGACTGCATATCTGGATTTGTCCGTATTTACGAACATGTCTGGATTTGTTCGTATTTACGAACATGTCTATGCCATTAGGTCTGGTAAACTAGACAATGCTTTAGTGAAACATTTGGAAAACTTTCCTGACCATCAATTCCACTTTATGGGTATTGACCATATTCCTTACAACATCAGAGGGGGGCCTTTCTCTTTACTACTTGAACTTCGTGAATTAGAATGGCAGGTTAAACTGAATGCCTTCCACTTTCCAGGCTTGAATGACAACTGCAACATTTCAGTATTACTAAAAATGAAAAGCTATACAAAATAAGACCTTTTGGGATGGTTTTAACAGATATTTTAGTTTCAATATTTGTTTTAACTAGTGACATCATCTTTTAGTATCTCCTTGTTTCTGTTGCCTGATGTGTCACCTTAGTTATAAGACAGGGTTTATTCCGTAGTATTGTTCTATCACTATTTTTTAGGGGCCCGATTTATGTGGTCGATATTCATTTATTCCACTGCCTCTATTGTGCTTGACTTTACCAAGTCTTGTGTTCTTTGGCTTTACCGACATACTGATCGTATTAGATGCATCAGTCATACATTTACAACTTTTTTAATTTTGGTTTATCATTTTTAGGTATGCTGGGTATGGTTATATATCTATATTTATATTTATATATATTTTGATATATGTTTTAGGATGCATTGTATTTATATGTATTGGCATTTTTATACATTTAATACATTTACGTTTTTTATTTTCCATTTGGCTGTCAATTGATGGGTTGCCTTTAATTTTTTGGCTAGGAAGTGATGTCATGGTGACACTCCTTTGCTTGATTTTATATGTATAGCAACCTTCTTGGCATAAATGTTTGTTTTTCTGAGTTCTTTCTGAGGAAGCTGCCATTTTTTTGTCAGCGAAAACGCTTTTATTTTTATTAATAAAGCAGCGTTCAGTTTTTCTCTCGTTGTCTGCCAGCATTCATTTTGTTACAGGAGACTGCCTGGAGGTACTACGTACTGCTGACTTGCCGTTTTTGTTTCCTTTAGTTTGTGTTGCTGCTTCTTTTCACTGGATTTGTCATCAGCCTTATTTTTGATTTAATGGTTGTACGTAGTATTCTATTTTATTTTCTGTTCTTGTCATTGACCTACTACTTAATGCTGTTTTTTTTTTATCCCTTTTGGAGCAGACCAAAAAGAGAAAATGGTCTTAAGACCATCCCACATAACAAATGGAAAATCAATAAGTAAATTATTAAATAAATAAAATACCCTACCCATGGAATACATTCTCTCTCCATAGTGAAAAAAGTAGCTCCAGAACTCACTTTAAATCCATTCTAGTTGAGGTGATGGAATTCCATAAAGTCTTCCTTGGTCTGGCTCCTCAGATTCTTACCAATAGAGGGAGCAGGCAGTAGAAATTACAGTGGCTATGCTTGTACTGACAGCTTAGCATATATGTATGAACCTCTGAGGAAGACAGTCTGAGTTATGGGTTTTTGTTAATAACTGAGTCTTTTCAAAGGTATAGCAAGGCAAATCAACATATTTGTTCAGGAGATCTTTTGCCAACCTTACAGATCAGAGAATCCAGAACATTTAGAACTTTCTAAGTTAATGATTGCAATGTATGTCAATATACAACATGCTTATATACACACTGATTCCTTTGAAACTGGTCTTGTTACTGCTATAGAAGGAAATAGCTGAAAATTAAATGTACCTTTAAGATTCAACTGGTTGACATTTGAGGATGTATATATTTTTTAAATGCTAGGCATTAACAGGAATAGGCTAAGATAATAGGCTAAGAAGTGACTTATGTCTGGCATACAAGACATCTTTCAACCCAATACTGACAGATTTACTGTACATCATCAAGTCAAAAGGCATCAGAATTAATTGGTCTAGGGATCTAAACCTTTTCTGCAACATCAGCTGAATGGATACAAAGGATATCACTGTGCAGGAACAGACTCCTCATCCACATAAAACAAAATTAACCCTAGCCATATTCAAGTGCAACATGGATCTATAAATGGGAAGCAGAAAATTTACCCCAGGGCTGCCCCCTGTATTACTAATGGACAGAGGCCGCTACTAAATGCTTTATCCCATGCATGGGTCCCCCTCAAATTATCTATGGTTTAATCCAGTCAATATATAATCATCCCCATGGGATGGGTAAGGCCAATCTCTAACCAAATGGGATAGGTTATTTTGAGCACAAAAAGTGGAAACTGGCTAGACTTAAAATGGTCTGCCAGGGCAGCTAGCTTAGTACTTACCGATGAACCTATGAATCTATAAGAAATTTAAATAAAAACTTGGAATTTCTGGCTGTACAGATGTTTCTAAAATTCGTGAGACTACATGGATAATTGTAGATATTGTCTCACTTGCTTTCTGTTACATTATTTGTGCAATGTTTTTGGTTGTGTGAAAGGATTCAAGAGGCTGAGAAGTGTTGTCACTGTTTTATCTTTCTTATAATTTTGCTACAGCATGTCTCTTTTAGCATTAGACCTTTGATGATCTCAGTGATCTGTAGCTGAGCCTGATCCCAGTTGCTGCCGGACATAGGTGATGTTTTTGTGTTGAGAATGCGTACAAAGAATACTCATTAAGTAGTGCAAAATGTCATTAGCACAGGTGAAATACATCACTGGGACCAGTTTAACTAATGACAGTCCATTTCAGAGCAAGTAATGTAATCAGAACTTTAATCCCATTTTATACAATAAATGCCAATTGAGAGCCTCATGTTACAAACAATTTCTTGTTGTATTATAGTACAGCACTCTTGGATTGCTGCCTTTTTCTCAGATTAGAAGATGACTGCTTGCACAAGGTTGTTTTCCTTGTAAAGCTGAAATTGTGCTTAAACTACACTAGTTTAGCTGAGGTTATGCAACACTGCACCAGTGGGGTTATACGTACAGCTGTGAAATGCATCTTCCCCTTGTTTGCATCCCCCTATGCAGTGCCACAAACACTATTAATTAATTTATTCATTCTGCAGCAGGTATTGAACAGTTGAAGTAACAGTTTACCTCAGGCCATCACATGGACGTAAATAGCCAGCTGTCCCATCTGGCCCTCTTACAACCCTTCCTTAACATCAGCATGACCACCAGACTATATCAGTTCAACTTTATCCCAAACAATTGACCCCATTCCTGATGTCCTATCAAAGGCAGAGTAGGATGTTATATATGTATTGGCTAAGTGCACCTCTCTGTGGTGTTGACTACATCTACACCCCATTTTGATTGATTTGTCCAAATACATAACTGTGAATTACAGCATCATGGATTCTAATATGGTAACAAAGGTATAATTTTATTTATTTCACTTAATAAGTCAGTAAAGTTGACTGACCCAAGAGAAACGTTGTGGCCATTAACCAAGGCTGATGGCATAAATTACTTATAACTCAGTAGTGTTAAATAGGGCAAAATAATACATGATTGATTCTTAGATGCAGCGCTTCATTTTCAAAAACAGTACTTTCAGGTATCCATGTCTAAAAAGTCAAAAACATCACAAACAAAGTGAATAGAAACAACTAACACACAGAAATGAAATTAAATGCTTTAATATTTAAGCATATGAATCCTACCTTGCCAAACTAACCATGAAAACATTTCCAACATTAATGACATGTAAGAAAAACTGTTTAGTCACAGCACCTCATAATCAAACTGATTTTGCCATTAATTGCTAAAATTTAGTCCTACATTTCAAAGAAAAATTTATACACTTATTGTAATAACATTATAACAAGTTTTGAAGTGAATGCCTGTAAATCTAATTATTCCAATGTTTTTACCTGGGTCAGCATTAACCCAATACTATGAGTAAACAGGACACATATACGAAAGTAGGCATAAGCTGTTGTGGAAGATAAAGCCTGCAAAATGCATATACATAACTGCCAAATGTTTTTAGTGACAACCTTTGATTGTGTTAGCTGGAATAAGTAATTACCAAATGTTTTAGTGTGAAATATTGACTGCTTCCTGATTTATACGTTTTGTGTTTATTGCTAAGCAAAACATTGAGCATCACATTTTTCACCACACATCATGCTACAGCCTGTCCTCACTATGTCTGTAATTTATGGTTATCTCAGGGAAAGTTGCTGGAATGAGCAAGCTGCTACACGCTGCCCTCAGCTGCTATCAACTAAACAACCTAGTTACTTTATCAGCTAGTATATTAATATTGTCTCCTTAACCAACATCTTCTATTCTAGTATAATTAACCATTCCTCTTATTTTCCTTTCATTTATCTGCTGATATTTCCCCTTTTTTTTAACAAACAAAAATAGTGAAACATAAGAAAATACATAGATCCATAGAATAGTAAGGCTAACTGCCCTTGTGGACCATTTTAACCCTAGCGATTTACCCCATGTGAAAATCAAGCTCTGCACCATGTGTCTGTAAGGCTAATATCTTAACCATTATGCCAACCTCCCTCTTGTATGCCAACCTCAAGATGTCTGACAACATGCTGAATAAGACATCCTGCAAAGTATTGAAACAAGCAATATTAAGATCCAGAATCTCAGTATATTCCATCAACAAATATGTGTATGTTTAAAACTGTTAACTTGTAAACTTTTTGGCAGAGTTAAAACATTTTAGCGGAGTTAAACAGTGGTAGAGTGACTTGTACTTGGAACAGGTGCCTCCCTATTCAATTACTTTAAAAATGATAAGGTAACTTAGGCAAAAACTGTGTCTCCTGCTGTCTCATATCAACTTACCTGAAGTAGAGGTCAGGAAAAATGCAACAGTTTGCAGAAGCCATAAATTGTTTTTCAGTTTTCTCTGCCTTGGGGGGTCTGCACCTCTCTATTCCCCTACTCTACCCCCAATTCTCACCCACACCCTCTTTCTCAAGATTTATATACCCACAATTCTACCCCTTAAAACCGCAATCAATCACAACACACATCTAAGATCCTTAACCAGTATCAGGAGCTGTCCTGATATAATTTACTCTCTATTGCTACTTTACCACGCAAAATGAACTTATCGTTACTGACACCCCAGATATTGTAAGCCATTTGTATCTCTCTCCCATCAGCAAGTACAAATCTCTCCCTTCACTTCAAATTCACTCCTCACCAATCTCTATCATAAAACAGCCCCTATGTAAATTGAAACCTACAGCCTTAGTTGCTGGCAAACACCCATCAGAATAACTAAAAATAGCTGCTGATGCCATCTCTTTATTGGTAAATAGGTGCATATCTGAAAGATATGTCCTTGCCAACTAAAAACATTCCTATATTATTCCATTACATAAAGGGAGTACATCAACTGACATTAACAATTAAAGACCCATAGCTATTCTCTTCCCACTATCAAAAATCCTTAAAAAACATATCCACACAGCTTATACAGTATCTTAGTTCGAATAACCTACTTTCCAAAACACACCATGTTTTCAGATCTCATCATTGTATAACTACTTTCTTCCTGCACTTTACTAACAGTATAAATCAACTTAGCAACAATGACAAACTTGTGTCATCAATGTTTGTAGAATTATCTAAAGCATTCAACGCAGTATCACCAGTATCACATTAGCATTTACTATCACAATTTGCTTCTGCGGCCTTTTTCAATACAACCATACATGGTTCTTTGGCTATCTGTCTGAAAGAAAACAAGCAGCCAAATGGCACCAGGATTATTCCCCATTTCATCCTGTCACCATAGGAGTCCCACAAGCCTCAAGCCTCGGACTATTCCTCTTTAACATCTGTGTAAACAAACTCCAGATTGCCACGCAGCAAGCGACTGTTATCTAATACACCAATGATTTAACATTAATATATGCAGCCCCAGCTTTCTCCAAACTCCAGGAATTTTCCCAAATTTCTTTTCCTTCTATAAAAACCTGACTAAAAATCTCATGCTTGCTCTTTAACCCGAACAAAATAAAATTGAGGCTTTTTACCTCAAAACAATATTACAACCAAAAACAATCTTTTCTAATAACATCAGCAAATACCACTAAAATAGAAATACTTACACATAGTAATCTCCTGGGAGTTGTCATTGATGAAAATCTCAAATTTGTCTACCATATCTAACAAACCATTAAAAAGACTAAGCAGAAACTGGGGTCATCCCTGTATAGTGCCAACAATACCTAACAAACAAAGCAAGGCAAAAATGAACCTTACCCTACTTACTTCCAGCCCTTCTTTATGCATCATCCATCCTACTAACTTTTCATCCTCTAACCACTCCTGAATCCAAACTTGTCTCTTGCTATAATAAAATTGCTAAATTTGCCACTAGCTCAACACATAGATCACACCACTGTCAAGCCTTGAGACAGCTTAACTAGCTCTAACTAACCAATGTCATAAAACACTCACAATTAGTATCTGCATATAAACTTATTTCCTATGCAGATAAATGTCCCACACTAAAAAAAATCGTACTGCATTACTTAAGGGACTTCTGCACTGCCAATCTCACCTTACTCCTGTTAAATAGCAAAATATGGAGAAGCATTCCAGAACAAATCAAACTTGCTGACAAACCATCTGCTCAAATTGCATCTGATTAAATCCTTGTCATACTCTCGCTCAGTACTATGCTGACTCTCCAGTATCCTAGCATTTCCTCCATGTATCTTCACCATCGTAACCTACTGCCTTTACATTCATACACACCTCCTTCCACCTCCCTTTCTCACTTCACCAAAATATTTTATAACTTCTTATCTCCTCTACCATACTCTAAAGTCTAGCTATACTCTCTAAATATGTACACCTCATTGCATTTACCTAGCTATATCCTCACCTATAAATGTAAATATTTTAAATTAATTTTGTAAAATATTAGTCAGCTGTAAATATCAGACTAGCAAATAATCAAAGGTTACTGATGGCACAATGCTTAACCATCTATAACTGAAATAATTATACTTGTAGTAATGTAACAGACAAAACATGGACAACTAATTATGGCATTGTGACTTCAACATGTATCAGTTGTATATAGACTGTAATAGATGGAGCTTTTCTTCCTGGGACTCTGCTGAGTCAGTCAACAAAGACAAATAAATAAATAATAATAAATATTCCAAGGCCATTGAGGCCTATGACAATATGCACCTTGCTGGTACTCTCTTTCAGGCTTTGCCTTCTTTCTCCAGGAGGGCCGTACAAGTCAGTCCTGGAAGGAACAATTTATAACCAACAGATTTGCCAAGTGACATGCAAGTAATTCTTAGACATCAGAGAAAATTTGTTTTGAAAAAAAAATGCCATCCTTGCATGAAGGAATTATAGTAGCTCTTTCAGTAATACCATTTTTTTTAAATTTATTCTAGCCATCATCTCAGATATCCGGGTGTTGTCACACTTTTAGGTGTGGAATGTACCCCCAATGTCCCTTTATTTCAAGTGTGTCAGAATTACAGATTCAGGGACTACATAAAACATTTTTGCCAACTGGTTATTATGGCTGTTATTCAAAAGGGGTGGTGTATCTGGCCTATCGACATGTTTCTCATATTATGTCAGGAAAACTGAGAGAAACTTAAAACAGAGGGTGTATGAGCATATGTATGAAATTAGCAAAGACAAAGAAACTAATGTTCTCTTTAGGCTTACTTCAGATTGTTCCCAAGCCAATTTTAAATTCTGGGTGTTCAAACAAGTTTATTCCTTTGGAGAGGGGATGTGACTGGGAAACCAGTTTGGAGTACCGGGAGCTCATATGGCAATTATGCCTGGAAGCTTGTAACCCCCCACTTTAAATAACCATTATTCTCTTGTTCCTGCCCAGAAAAGAAGGGCTTCGAAATATTCACTGTTTTGTTAATATGTTTCATATTTTTATATCTGTATATAAATTTTTATGTATAGGATTTCTTCATGTATTGTAATTTATTAGAATGTTTTTTTGGTTTGGAAGTACCTGAGATTAACAGAATTTTGGATGACCATTTTTATATATCTTTATATGTTTATAGGTTGTATATGCTTGATTAGCTGGATTTAGTATGTGACCAATGACTTAATTCTTTTATAATGATATGACCAATGGTAATTACTTAAAGAGCCTTTGAATGGATTTTGTGGAATGTTTGATATTCTGATGAAGTTCCCTGTTGAGGTATGAAAGCACTAAATCTGTTTATTAAAGTTTGTTTGTTTGCGTCTTTCGGCTTTTCCTGGTTAGGGGTCGCCACAGCGGAACTCCAGTCCGCTAATGATTGGCAGTAGAGGTTTATGTGCTGGCTTGCTGGGCGTAATGCACAACCTTCAATGAAGGAACGCCCGTTCATGCATGCCGCCACACAGAATGCGCTCTAACTGAGAATCGAATGGGTAACGTCTAACTGTGAGGTGACAACGCTACTGCAGCAGTGTTTATTTTATTTTCGACCTGGTGTTGGTTATTTAAGCAATAACCCACGTCTGGGTGTGGGTAATGCTAGATTTACCCAAGGTTGGTGTGGTTTGGTCATGAGGGCGAAGTAAAGGCAAAGTAATTTGCATACGCTTTTGAGAATGTTTATATATGGGTCAAACAGGAAGTGTGCTTTGTACTAGATGGTCAGCCATGTCCTCTGGATTGACTGTATAATGAATATAGAATGGCTGTAGAATGACCGCATTTCTGTAGCGTACAGTTAGACTGATTTTTCTTTTCCTAAACACAGAACTACTTGACGGGCTGTTTCAGGCAAGCTATTGGCATTTCTTCTATGGTATGATGTGTTTGAAATTATTTGGGAGTATAACAATTTGTAATGCCAAGTCTATTCTCATTGTGATACTATTACTTTTTTTAGCAAATGTCTGTCAGTGATTGTGCTGCAAAATTTGAAGTAAAAGGTGTTCATTAAATACAAGTATCTGTAATCATTGTAGAGGTAAAGCAGAAAGTATGCACACCGAGAGTTGTGACCAGTGTTTATGGCAACTGGGGAGAAATAGAGAACTAGCCAAGTAATCAGACTATAGAATGGCTTGCTGTGTGTGTTGGGGGGGTACCCAAATTGCACACCTTTTGCTTTCATGTGCATGTCCAGAGTTTTTCACATGAAAAGTTGGCACGCAGTGGTGCCCAGAAATGTGATTAGAATTAAACTCTCCTTTTTTTTTTTTTGCATTAATATTGAGTTATGTGATGACAGCAAAGAAATGACTGGAACGATACTCTGTTATAGTAGGACATTGCTAACCATGGTTTGCCTTACTTATGTATTCACCAGATGTTGCATTTTATAAGCAGCCTTTAGTTGATTAGCCATACTAAGGATTTTCCTGAAACTACTGTTCATCCCTGCTACCCAGTTATAATACTTGATTAGGAAATGAGTCAAGCTGTATGTATAATACTCCTCAGCTTTTTTGATAATAAAAATTGGCTAATGGAAATAGCTAGAAGTAGCTTTTGGTGATCACTTCTGTTAGCATTTGCCTGTTGTACATATTTACTGGCAAAATGGTCACGCACAGTAAAGCTATACACGTTATTCTTGGTGTAACAAAATGACAAGTTACTTTGCAGGGAACATGGATACCTATGAGAAATATCAGAATTGTGTTTCCCAAGATATTGCATTACAGGTGCAATGCGATTGCTTGGGTGGAGGGTTCATTTTGGTGCATTTTCATGCCAGTTTATGTTACTGAAGGGTCATTTGATGAAATATTTCATCATGGCACTTGTGCTAGTATCATTTTATTTAACAGGTTGCTTGGGGGGATGCTTCATTTTGGTGGTTGCGCATATTAGCAAATCTGATTGTGCATAGCGCAGTCTTTTACTGAAGGGGTTGCTTGGGGGAATGTCTCATGGTGGTGCATGTGTATACCTGGACATACTAATTAGGATTCTGCTTGGGAAAATATTTCATTGTGCATCAGGGAACTGCTTGTGCATGAACAGTCAGACTGATGAAGTGAACACCGGGCAACATAGTTTATTGTGTCATTCCTGTACGTGTGCATACACAAGGGGAGTCTATCTTCTTTACTGCGATATGATATATGGTATTTCTGCCTTTTTTACTTCTGTGTTTTATTTTAACCAGAGGGATGGTTAGGTGAGATAACATGAATTACTTTTTGGACAAAATGTTATATGGATGACCCCGATAAGTTTGACATTTCTGCTCGTAATTCTCTTTCTGATTATACTCAGTAGTTGCCTGACTGAGGTAAAGGTTAGTACTTGCTGCCCACTACAGCATGGAGCTACCATTTAATTTAGGCATTTTTACTTGCTCTGTCATGTCATGTGTGGAAATTAGGTCGGAGGAAGGGTTCAGTAATATCCAAGTGTTATACTATTTTTACTGAATGACTTGGGTCTTCTCCTAACAGATGATAATGGCTCTGTGTTACATAACAGCTGCACAAGGTAATATAATGAATGCCTACTCAACAGGTGATGTGCAGCAATTATCACCTGTGTCTGAGCATGCATAACTTTGCAGTAATGAAATGCAGCTCATTATCACATTAACAATAAGTGCAGTTACAATATAGCACTGAGTCATTATCACTTTTCAGGTAAAACTCCTAGCAGCTGTCACTGTTATTCACATCAGTAGAGTTTATCACATTGATGAAAGCACAAGTCCATTTTGGGTTTTTGTCTGCATGGAGTCATTTCAAGCCATCCCCCCACCCGTTTCTTTCTGTCATTTTTGCAATTTGTTTGATACACAGTAAAGTCCCAATTGTGTTTATATGCTTCATATTTTTGTGAACTACTGCACTTGAACATTGTATCAAGTAGTAATTTCCTGTATTGCACAGTCGCTATATAGTTTTCTGGTGTGTTCTCCTACCTCTGATGTGCTGGGTGAACCTCCTGTTACTTGGGCATTGAACTTGCAGCACTTATTAGTTGTGCCTGATGAGTGAAGGATCCTATAGGGAGGTGGAGGACATGGCACCAGCAATCTTCTGGTGTGTACAGCTGCTCAGAATCCCTAGGCAGGTGGAATGTGCAGTAATGTCGTGACATCCTGCCACATCCCCCTGTAAAGCAAGCCGCATTAGGCTCCTGTCACCATTAAAAGTCGCACAGGCAGTACTTTTCCCTGAACCCCATCCAGCTGCTTCATTGCATTCTTCACCCTTACCAACCCTATCAGTGAGATGAGTCTTTTCCAGAACTTAGGTCACCAGTGGCCCAGTTGGACACTCTGACTTTGTACTTTCTGTCCCATCACATTGAACATACTTTTACCTGGTCTGACATACTCTCCATATAGTAGTGGAAGAGTTAAATAAAGAGGAAAGGGGACATTGAAGCCTAACAGTACTTCTAGCAATTGAGAGAAGCTCATATCTCTTCTAGCGAAGTGCTAGCAATGCATGCAATCAGGAGTCTTTGCTGTTACTGGCAGTCTGAGTGGGCAGCCAGCACAAGCATGGGACACTTCAGACACCCACCATCTGAAATCCCATGCCCGTCCTTGGCATCTTAGTGGAGTGGCAGTCCTTACCCTGCTTTTCCTCTTTACATGTGCCCTTTCTGTGCCCGTTTGTCAGTTATTGTGAGTAATTTGGTGTTTTCACAGCTGGTAGGTATGTACCTTTGCAGAATCACTCATTGTGTGTCATTTGGTGTTGTCAAGGGTGGTAGGTATGTACCGCTACATCATCACCAGTTATGTACCTTATAAAAAGAATAATGCCACTGTGGATAGGAGTGAAGATTTGGATGAGCTAACCAGGTAATGCTATTGATATACATATATGTGTAGTCTTCCAATACAGCTCTTAAATATCAGTAGTAACCTGTTTGCATTTTTTTCCTGTGCAGTTGCATCCACCTTGTGACAGTGACATGGTTTCATGTGCAGGAGAACTACAAGTGTGCTGCACATTGGAAGGAATGATGTCATCACTCACTCACTAGGAAGGCTATGGTTTCAAATCAGAACAACTGTTGAACAGCTGCTATTGTGGTGGCCACATTGTCATTTTGTGTGATCTGACATAATTTCTCACCAGATATGGAAAACAGTAAACAGTCAAAGGGGAGCACACAAGGCCAGATGTTTACAGAATGGGTTCATGCATGGCTTGATGCACAGGGTCGGTGGATCAACAATTTTCCATGTCAGCATCACCGCAGAAGATGTTCACCTTTACAGAAGTGATGGCATTCACCTAACCGATGATGGCATTGCATTGTACTTGACCGACCTCCACAATGGTGTGATGACAGCTATGCACATTATATTGTTAACATGCAGCTAGTCAGAATGACTAGACAACAGCTATGACCAAGTAGGACCAGTATGATTGAACACCGTTTTCACAGAACTGCTAGGGAACTTGTACACATGCTGAGTAACACTTCATTTTTAGATTGCAAAATAACTATCTGTATGCTGTGCGCAGGTACAGACAACATTTTGATTATGAATTGTGTTATGTAAATTGTGATATTTTTCTTAGTTTGGCAAATAACTGTGGTAGGAAGATGGTGAACATGCTAAGTAAGAACAACTGATTGAGGAGAGTGCCACGTACAAGTGAATATGTCAATAACCATCCTGCACACATATCACAGTTTGGTTACAATTATGGTTATGAGAGCTATGATTTCTTTTCCTGTTTGTGCTAAATAACTTTGTCAGGGAACATGTCATCAGGGTAAGTCATACCTCATTTTGAAGGTGGGGTTATTAGTTACAGGATGGAAAAAGAACTGTGTCTGTATGCTGGACAAATGTACAAGTATCACATTATGTTTAGGACTTTGGTTATGAGAATTATGATATTGTTTCATATTTGATGAATAACTTTGTCAGGGAACATGTCAGCATGCTAAGTAGTAGCTCATTTTGAAGACAGCATTAGTACTTGCAAGATATAAAAAGAACTGCATCTGTATGCCGTACACATGTCCAGATATCACAGTTTGTTTGGGACCATGGATATGAGAGTTATGATATTTTTTCATATTTTGCTAAATAACTTTATCACAGAACATGTCATCAGAGTAAGTAATGCCTCATTTTGAAGGCAGTAATAGTAGTTACAGGATGGAAAAAGAACTGTGCCTGTATGTAGGACAGCTGTACAGATATCATATTTTGTTTAGGACTTAGGTTATGGAAATTATGATTTTTTTCATATTTTGGTAAATAAGTTTGCTAGGGAGCATGTAATTGTGCCAAGTGATACATCATTTTGAAGACAGTGTTAGTCCTTACAACATGATAAAAGAACTGTCAGTATTCTGTACACATGTAGAGATATGACACTTTGTTTAGGACTTTGGTTATGGAAATTATGATTTTTTTTAAATATTTTGATAACTAGCTTTGCTACAGATCATGTAATTCTGCCAAGTGATACCTCATTTTGAAGACAGTGTTAGTCCCTACAACATGATAAAAGAACTGTGTCTGTATGCTGTACACAAGTACATATATCACAGTTTATTTAGGACTTAGGTTATAGAAATTGTGATTTTGTTTTAATATTTTGGTAAATAACTTTGTCAGAGACCATGTAACTGTGCCAAGTGATACCTCATTTTGAATACATTGTTAGTCCTTATAACATGATAAAAAACTGTGTCTGTATGCTGTACACAAGTACAGATATTGCACTTTATTTAGGATTAAGGTTATGAAAATTATTATGTTTTTTCATATTTTGGTAAATAACTTTGCAAGGGAGCATGTCAATGTGTAAGTAATACATCATTTTGAAGACAGTATTAATATTTACAACATGGTAAAAGAACTGTATATGTATGGTGACACATTTACAGACATCAAAGTTTGTTTAGGACTTAGTTTATGGAAATTATGATTTTTTACATATTTTGGTAAATCACTTTGCAAGGGAGCATGTCAATGTCCCAAGTAATACCTCATTTTGAAGACAGTATTACTCCTTACAACATGATAAAAGAACTGTGTCTGTATGCTGTACACATGCACAGATATCACAGTTTGTTTAGTCTTGTAGGATTATGAAAATTATACATTTGTAATATTTCTCATTCTTCTTCTTCTTCTTCTTTCGACTTTTCCCGGTTAGGGGTTGTCAAAGTGGATCACCTGTCCGCTCATGACTGGCAGTGGAGTTTTACGGTGTCACGTTGCCAGCCCAGCACCCAATCTTCTACGGAAGGCACGTAAAATAAAGAAAGGCAACAATCAACGATCCAGGAAGGCACACATATGCATGCACTCACACCTAGGGCCAATTTAGAGTATCCAATCTACCTACAGCATGTCTTTGGGATGTGGGAGGAAACCGGAGCACCCGGAGGAAACCCACATGACCACATTATGCCCATATCTTTGCAAGAGAGCATGGTGACGACACAAATGAAGCATTGCTTTGAAGCTGACATTGAGCCACACAACTTATACACTGATATGTAGTTTCTCTCTGTTACATGTGATAAGCTATTATGCTTTATTTATCAATTATGAGAAATATAATATTAATCATATTTCTGTGAATATTTCTGTAATGGAACATCACACAGTAATGGTTAAGATATCATTTTAAAGCCAACATTCATACAAACAAATTAATTACAAATTGTATGGGTCTCCATAGTACATTCACCAATATTTTGTGATTGGTTGTACCAAAAAGGTAAAAAATAAGCACAATATTAGCATTCCTTGGCAAATATTTAATAATGACTTACATACACACTATCAACATTTATACTGTTGAAAAGGTCAGGGTCTGCTGAACAAGTTTCACATTTACACTTTAGTGTAGCTCTTATGGTTTAAGAGTTATGAACATGTGTTTTCTGTATGGTATTACAAATGAATTATCTGAAAATAAGCACAGGCTGCACTGTTGTTCCTATGGTGGAAGTAAGCAGGCAGCATTTTCTGAGCTGCTCCAGAGTGAATGAGTTAAGTAATGGACTAGGTTAGCTGCTTTTTGCTGGTTTTAGCCAGGAGTTAATACTGGAACAGAAATGTTTGAGGTTAGTTGTTAGGTTATGTTTTGTAGTTTCAAATAGTATGATTTCTTATTAGTATTTACTTTATGTAAGGCTCTGTATTGCTAGAAATGATTGGGTGTTTTTGTGGTATTCCATGTTTAATATCTTGGTTTCTATCAATCAGGGTTTGCTCGGGGCGGGCATAACTTTGGCAAGTGTTTTTGTATGGGTGTAAGATTATGTAGGATGTCAAGCATGTTATTTTTAAATGCAGTTGTTGATTCAACTAGGATAAGGTGGTAGAGATCATTCCAATTGCATTTGTTTTGAATGGAATGGAGGCATTTGGGGTGAATTTTTTTTAAGCTTACATACAAGGTTGTAGGTAGGTTGATATTGGGGGTACTTATAGGATCTAATAATATTGGTAGGGTGATGGTCACTCAAGGAATCTGATAGGACAACTGCCTCAGAATGCTTTTCTGGATTGGATGTTAAGTTTTCTTATTGTGTCTAGCTGGATGTTTAATATTTTGGTTAAAGGATTCAGTAGGTATTTATACCTTGGTCTAGATATGTGTTCCCAATAATGTCTCAGTTGGTGTTCATGTTACCTAGATTGAATGTTTCTTTTTTGATGTTTTTTTATGGTCCAGAATAGTATATCTTTTAACAGTAATGCTGGATTGTTTAGAGGGATGTACAAGGCTTTGAGGCAGATAGCCTTGTTGTTATTAAGTGGGAGGGAGATGATGAGTAATTCTACATTATTAAAATGTGGGTTATTTAGAGAAAAGGGTGTAACTGAAGCTGACTTTTGAAAATAATCACAAGGCCCCCAGCCTATTTTATTTTAAGATCTAGTCTAACCATGTTATACCCTTGGAGTATTTCATCATCCTTTATGTGAGGTTAAGCAACATTTCTGTATTTACTAGAATGTCATGATCATAGACTATAACTCTTGCATGGAGTTCAGGGGTTTTATTACATATACATTGTATATCTATGTTTAATATTTTAAGTACAGAATTAGTGGAAGTGTTATATGTTATTGAAGGGAATTGCAGGTGTGGGAAGTTAAGGGTTTCAGGTTGGTAGATCCTGCAAGTCTGGTATTGGGATGGGATGGATTTCTCCACATATTAGTAATTAGTTTGAACACATAGAAAATATCAGTGTATCTAATTGGTGGGAAGAGCAGTTTTGTATAAGGTGCCAAAATTAGATGCTGAAATAGGAGGTGTCTAGTAATTTTGGTGGGTGTACATTTAGGAGGTGTGATGTGATTGGTAGTTCTCTGGTGTAGTAGGGAGTAGAAGGAATTTTTATGTGAGGTAGTCAGTTTCAACAACTCCAGCAAGAAAAGACTACTGCACTTGAGTTTCAAAAAATTTTCTATATTTTCTGTTTTTTTTTTTTTTTTTTGCTGCTCTTTATTAGTATCTCAGAAACAAGATCAGGTACAGGGTAAGGTATCACCTCAAAGAGCAAGAAGCAATCCAAAAATAAAGGAGGTGAATACGCCACAACTATCGAAGCAAACCAGGTAGACAAACGTAAAAATAAAACATACATAAAAATATACATAAAAACACATATAAACACATATTAGTGTGTTTTTATATCTGTTTTTATGTATATTTTTATGTATATTTCTTGTACATATTTTTTTGTACATATTTAATATATATTTTTTCTCATGTGCCTTTTAAAGTAAATGATGTAATTTTATGTGGAACACATGTGGAAAAGGTGTGTTATTGGTGCATCTTATACATTTAAATGGAATTACTTTTCTTTGTTCTGTTAAAGTCTGATGAAGCGTTCTATGTGACGTGAAAGCACTTACTTTTCGATTAAAGGGTTTTATTTTTACATTTGTCTACCTGGTTCGCTCTTTATTAGTATTTGAATAAGGTAAATGATGGTATTCCTATAAGATAACACCATGGCAGAGGGTCACCCCGAAGGCTGTTGTAAAAATGCTACTGTGACAGTCAAGTTGTGTGCTTAGGTTCTGGGTTCATGTAAAGGGCTTATTTACTTACTGAAAGGACAGTCTGACCATAAACTTTTTTTGAGCAATTTTCCTAGTAGTTAAACGATTAGGGGAATGTTTCAGATCCCAGGGGAGTGACTCTTTACCCTGCCAGCTGAGCTATCTACCATGGTTTGTAATAACACAAGTTAAAGATATTTATTATGTTTATTTTAGAAAAGAACAATAAAACTAAAGGCAATTAAGCATCTAATTTTCAAGTCCTTATATTACTTTTGGTAATGATTCTGTAAAATAGCTTTGTTTCTTGCCTGATGGCATGAGGGAAGTTTATTCCTTTGGGTCCTTTCAGATGGGAAAATGGCTTTAATACCTAGAGGGATGCAATGCCTTTACAATCTATTGATAAAATAAATATCAGAGTGTTAGCAAGAGGTAAAAAAGTAGAGCAAACTTGGGACAGTGGATTATGTTAATTCACCAGTAGTGGGGATAATCACTATTACTTGTTGGAGAGAGATAATCGGTGCAGCTATAATTCTAGTTGCATTTACTCAATAAAACAATCAGTCAACCGAGTCTTAGATCTTACAGATGCAGATATCTCCTGATAATAAACAGTTGCCTACCTTTGACATCCTAATTAGGCATACATTTGTCTAACCAAAATTATGAAACTACTTCATATTGCTGAAATAAAATTTCAAATGTTTAAGCATATGTTATGTCGCATTTTGTATTTTCATGTATTGAGACAGAATGCGACATTACTACCATTTATGCATTGTTAATAATCAAATGTTCATCTTCTGGTCACATGATTGAGTAAATTAAAAAATGCACTATATTTAACAGGCTTACTTCTAATGCAAAAGAACACAATAATACATTTAGCGTCTATCATTTGACAATATTTCTGCAGCAAGTTACTTAGTATAAAAATGCCTTGAATCAGTTGCCGTTATGCAGCAAACTGGAAAAAGAGAAAAGCCCTGCAAGTAGGATCCAAGTGCAAGGAAAAACAAACTATCAGTAACTGAAAAAATGCCAGCACAAAACTCAGTATATATCAGCAACAAAACTACAGCAACACTAAGGTAAAACTTAAGTGTTTTAATACATAATTATCATACTTATGTTTTATTACCATATTTGCTATTTGGATCATCTATTTTTTACTTGTTATTTTTTATTTTCTAGTTTGTATTTTTCCTTCCAGTTTTTCTTTCAGGCAGTATTATGGGCATGCCTAAAATCCTTTGGAAGCACATCATTGGTATATGTACCTTATTTAAACCTGCATTTGTGCATCATTTCCTGTTTGTACTTTTCTTGTTCCACTGAGGAAAGCCATGTTAGGCTGGATTATTGAATTGTTTGATATGTATTAAAACACTTAAGTTTTACCTTAGTGTTGCTGTAGTTTTGTTGCTGATATATATTGAGTTTTGTGCTGGCATTTTTTCAGTTATGCAGCAAAACAGTAACACTTCACTTGTGCTTAAATACTGATATCTGATATAATAAGAATAACATAAAGAAATAGGCATTGCAATTAACTTAGTCAAAGTAAAACACATTTTTACCTCAGTTTGGGTTTGCAGGGCTGGAGTTAGTCACATGACATGGGAATGGAAGATGGCATGTCTAATGGAAAGAGACTAATGCTGTGGAGAGAAAAACATGAATGGAGAAGGTGATGGGAGGGGAGAGACCCGGGATAGGGTTTCAAAGACTGATGCTGAAGGCATGAAATTCAATGGGAAGGGTAAAAAGATCTTCAGTGGCACCAGCAGGAAAAACTGTCATGTTTGAGTTTCAAAACACAATTTGTTTAGCTTTATTTTTTGTTGTCCTTTCTTAGAATGATAATAAGGTTATAAGGTTATGGGGTTCCAGCAAGGGACACCCTAACAGAGCAGCAAAACTGTATGTGTAAGCACAATGTAAGTATAGGTTTAGGAAAAACACTTTTACTTGAAAGTAGAAGCCCTGGAGGCTGTTGTAAAAATCCACAGTGAATCAAAATGTTTGTGTAGGTTCTAGGTTCACCTAAGGGGCTTATTTACTTATTGAAAGGAGAAAAGGGTTGTAGGCTTTATTTTGAGAGATTGTCCATGTTTTTGAAAGGTTTTAGATCACAGTGGAGTGACCTTTTAATCTGCCAGCCATGCTATCTGCCTAACTTTGTAATAACATGAGTTACAGATATTTAATATGCTTATGTTAGAAAATAGCTATAAATTGAAGGTACTTAAGCATCTAATATCAAGTCCTTACATTGCTTTTTGTAGAAATTCTCTAAAGTAATTTTGCTTTTAGTCTGTTAGTGTGGTGGATGTTTATTCCCTCACATCCTTTCGGTCTGGAAAACAGCTTTAATTACAAGGGGGGGGGGATTCTTTTACAGTCTTAGTATTGGCTTGCATGGCTAGAGGTAACCCAGGGTTTGAACCAAAGAAAGATGGCATGCATAATGGGTGTGGAGCTTTTCTCTGCATAATCTAATGAAAATGAGTTATGCATAGTCAGAGCTTTCCAATTAGCAAGTATGAATATAGAAATAAAAAAATAATTCCAAATTATGCTGAGCTCTTTCAAAGGAGGGGTAAGGACAGAATACAAGTCTATCCAAGAGTTAAATACAGGGGTTCTTAACATTTTTCATTCCAAGTCCCATGGGATCTTTTACATCAATTTGACCCTAGGTAGCAGGGAACACAGTTCAGCAACTCTTCTGAAAATTTTACTTAAAATATGTGGGTAGTTATAGTTCACAAAAAATGTTACTGCAAACACAAACCAAGTAAGAAAACAAAAGAATGAGTGCCCCAAGCGTTGCTATGTTCTCTTCATCAATTTATTCCAATAACAAGTAAAAACATACCATAAGACAAGGCTCCATTGATCAGTGACATTGCTTTTAAGTCCAAGAAAGTTCTTGTAAACACAAAACCACCAGTAATCCAGAGTAGTCTGTATTACTGTTTTTTTTTAAACACCAGAGCAGTTCTTTTAAAAGCAAATGAAAAATACCTGTAGTGCTGTTCAAGTCCAAAGTCCAAAACAATTTTTGTAAAAGCAAAGCATCAATAACCAAAAAAGGTTTAAATCCTACCGCTTTCGTCTCTCTGTTTCAGAGACTTTTTCAGAGAATTATAGTTGCAGAGGAAAGCCCTTTAGTAGGTAAAGTCAAATAATATTTCCAACAGTGCGTCTTGAAACCATATGTTCAACAGAATTAATACAATAGGTGTCCTAAAAGACAAGAGGAGTACACAAAGATGCAAAATTGTCTGCTGTTGTAGAAAGGTGAAATGAAGGCCATTACCTGTAAATTAATAACAAATGTCTTTTTATTTCTGGTAACTTAACTGGAGTCACTTTGACAAGAAGAATGCAATGAAAACTGTTCCTAATTCATTTATATGTCATTTTGATGGCAGCTAGGTACCAGTGAATAATTGCTTATAACAATTCTGTTAGCCAGAAAGACAGTAGCAACAGATTAGCTGACATAATTTAGTGAGGAAAATAAAACAGTGATTATCTCACAAAAATATTACTAGTGAGAACACTGGCATATGTCCCTGGTCTATATTAGATAACCAAATTTTCAAAAGTTCGACTGTCATATGGTCGACACCATATGATCAAAATTTTAAAAGTTCGAAAATCTAATTAAAAAAAAACTACACCAATAACCCACCTGAACATATTGAGCCCCCCACATCCCCCGCTCTTTAAATATACCAACTCCAAGATCACACTACAGTAGAGAAAAGGAAAATCTTCCTGTTCCGCACTGTACAGAGATCTCTGTTAAAACGTTCAAACTTTCAAAAATAATATGCTGTCGACTATATGACAGTCGAACTTTTGAAAGTTCGATCATCCAATATAGACCCATGTCCCCTGGTTATAGAATTCCATTGTAATGTTAGTGCAGCCTTGCAGTATTTTTATTTATTTATTTATTATTTATTTACATTTTTATTTATTTACATTTGTTGACCGGGAGTGTCCGACTGGACGTGAGTCCATTTTCAGCGGAGGACTGGGGAGAGAAGCTCCACAGTTAAAATAAACAGACAGTAGTTACATTGGATTACATAGCGATTAACAATTTAACATAGTAATTACTTACAGCATATTTACAGATGAAGAACATGGTACATCAGTAGACAACTAGAATCTTTATCTGTGAAGTACATAACAGACATTAACAAATGTTACAACAAGAAGTTCCTGCTGTATAATAAGTACTAGACTTATGAGCATCTGAGCTTGCTATAATCAAGGTAGTAAGTGGAGTGGAAAGAAAGGTAGTGGCTGGATGGGGTAGGTGATATTAGAGTGGGAGTTGCAAGGGCATAGCCAGCATGTTTTTAGGTGCCCTTTTAGTAAAGTTTTGAAGTGGGTGCATGATGGTACGGAGGTAATTGTGGGTGGGAGGGAGTTCCATAATTTGGCTATGGTGCAAGAGAATAGTGCTTCACCAGCAGAGTTATTGGCTTTAGTGATCTGCAAGTGATTTTTGTTGCTGGATCTTAGTGGTCTGGTGGTGCGATAGGGTTGGAGTAGATTCTGGAGGGATGGGACATTTAGTGGATGGTTTACTAGTTTGTGAGCGAGTGAGAGTTGATACCATTGAAAGAATGGTATGAAATATGAACTCATTTAATATTATCTTCATTTCTAGATAGTCCTAAGTATAACTGGTGAACATTTGGGTTTTGAAAATCTCATGTGAAAGTAATAGGGAGGCCACAATGGACTTTGTGAAAGATGATCTCGACATTCTGGGCAATGCTAGGAAGCGTTCTGCCACACAGAAAGAAGCTTAGACCATAAAAGGCTAAGCAGATAACACAGACATTATGAGAGAAGGACTGAAAGCTACACAGTTACAGCACTAACAAAGATGGACTCTATGCTGTCTGTTTCCTTGTCCAAATAAAAGATATAGAACAACATAAAACACTTCTGACAGTATTTTATTACAAAGGGAGAATTACACATCACTCACCTTTGAATGTGTCAAGACCCTGAATCTCTACCACTGCTTTTGCATTATCAGTAGCATTATAAACATAAAATAAAGATCAGTGAAGTACAATGCGAAATGTGGAACTATCTAACATGAAGTACTGCCTTCTTATGAAATGACATGATGCGAGTCTGGCCTGTGACTGTTAAACTACAGGTCAGACTTGTTAGACTGACTTCACAGTATAAGAAACAAGTACTTCCAGCAATGACTCATGGCAGGTAGCTGAACAAGTGTGATACAGGTGCACTAACCTGCAGAAAGCTGCATGAAAACAAAATAATGACCACTTCACTGTGGTACCCTGGGGACAGAGCTGGGACACCAAAGTTGGGAATCGCTATTATAGCAGTCAGAAGAAGAAGAAAACTGACTCAAGAATGGAACACACTGCTGTGTAGAAGAAAAAGAATGAGTTACAAGTTTTGTTTAGAATAATGGAAAGATGTGGCTTTAGCCCTGCTATACCAAGAGTTATTTGCCTACTTCAGTTTAGCAAACAAATATTTAATTCATCAGTAGAGAATTTGCTACCAATGTTTATTCAAAATGTTTATGGGAGAATTTCTTCAGCAATAAGTAACCTAGGGTGAAACTTTAAAGAACATGCACAGAATGCAAGTTAGATTATATTGAAATACTGTTACCAGTTTTCCCTCTTCAACTCTACAGAGGATAGTTTATGCAATGGCAGTATATTTATAGTTTCTGCACTTAATTTTTTTTGTAAACACAAATCTATTTAATAAAGTTTCTTGCCACTTACTTCCTACTGTTTGCAAAAGGTTTTCTGATGGGTTCCCTATTACGGGATCGAAGACACTGTTCTTCAAACGTGTAAAAGTCAAACTGAAAACATTGCAAACACTAAACCGTGAACGCCCATGTATGCAAATTTTTTCCTAGGGAAAAAATTCAGTTGGCCATTCTCGCAGTTTGCCCTGTTCCCCAACGTTGAGCGATCTCTGAGTTGGTATAATTAGTTAGGGAGTTGTGGGGGTGCAGCCCCCCAATTGATTAGGATTGTGAAGTGTGTTTCTTTTGTTTACGGCTTAGGGAAAAAAATTGCGGATGTGGCCATTCACTGTTATGTGTTTTCAATGTTTTCGGTTCAACTATTACGCATTCGAAGAACAGTGTCTTCGATCGCATAATATAGACCCTTCTGATGAATCATATCAAATATATGGTCTGCATTTAATCCTGCTTGCATTAACATTTCTCATTTGCTATGCCTCATGTTTTGGTATGGCAAAGATGCTATATGACCTCTTATTTTCCAGGTAGGAGGAAGTAACCTAATAGTTAATTTAGTATATACAGCTTAGCCACTTCCTAGAAAGGCAGGCAGACTCAATAGTATAGTTTGAAAGTGCTTGCCATCCCAGTCTGTGTTTCTGTGAAGTCCAATCATTTTACAGAGCAGTTCTGAGTTTAATTTGGCAGGAACCATTCGTGCAGTCCTAATGACCAATTTGTCAGCACGGTAATGAGCTGTTCGTTGAACTGGTTCCCAGCACAGCAGTGATACAAATTTAATAAGAGGGCAAACTGTAACCAGGATTAAAAAATAAAAAAAAAGTTTGACTTTCCTTTATGGTACTCTGATCAGCCCACTACATTTAGTGCTCATTCTAAGCAGTTACCTTCTGCAGACCTTTTCTAAACACTGTTGTTATTGATGTCTAGATTTATTATATTGAACCAGTAAAGAAACCACTAACCAGAAAAAATAACCACAAGTAACTATGTACATTTTCACAATGCATACAAAAATAGAAGTGAAAAGAAATATTTCTCAAAAGACACATTTTGCAAAATGAAATAGGTTAAAATAATATAGTAATTGTTACATGTCACAATTTTACCAGTTAGGCCAGATATGGTAAAGAAATGTAGCATTTAATTATATTTGCATTTTATGTTCAACCCCTAATCTAAATACAAAGGAACTCAAATAAAATACTCCATTAATGTCAACATCACAAAAGAGCAGTTAAGGTTGCAGAATATAAAGGCTTATGTCCCACATGAGATCCCAGACTATAGACTTGTTTTGTACCCTTGAGTAAATGTTTAACCACTGCAGTCTGACATTGTTTTATACTTATGCAGTGATACTGAATATTTCAGTTATTTTAGTTTGAGATTTTTTGTGTCTGCTTTGTTATATCAGTCTTTATATGGGTATGATTTATTAGATTGTTTCCTAACCATCAAATAACTCCTTTATTAGGTAAATGCAGTTACCTTTGAAAAAAGGTTGTTTAATAAGCAATTATGATCATTTAATGACAGCTGCAAGCTGTCAAACTTTTTAAAGCACCATTTCCCCTTACAAATTGGCATTGCCTTCACCCCACCCTTCCTGTGGAACTGGGATAATGGAAACCAGGGCCATCTAAAAGAAGGACTGGAACACAGTTATCCTAAGCTTTACAGCATTTAGGAATTGTATGAAAGGTGAAATGGGGCAGGAATGGCAATGTATTAATGAAAGGGATTAAATACAAGATGCTGAATAAAGTGAGTGTAGAAAATGGGATGGATTATGATAAGACAGGAGCAGATCTGTAGTCATGAGGTGGGAGAGGGCAAATGGTGCACAGACACCACCTCCTAGATGCTGGATGTTTTGTGGAAGGTGGTGAACTGGAGCAGGGTGTGTGAGGTAGGAAGAGTATGTTTTGTTGAAAAATACCTATTTTATTAAGTATCATCCTACATCTGTGGGAGTAAGGAAGTTTCTCCTTATCCCATGAGTGTGTGATGAGATTTTGAGGATGCATACTTTTTTTAAGCTGACTCTGTATTGTCTGCTTTGTATTTTCTTTTATGTTAGTTTATTTTATAGAGGGTTCTTTGTTTAGCCAGAGATCCTGAAATATAAGTTAAAACAAATCAATGCCTTCCTCAAAATCCACTCTTTTGATATAGTAGCCATTATAGAGCCATGGGTCAAATATTGCATCCCAGTCCTGCAATATTTCTGTAGCTATAAATATATTAATGCCCAACCTGAAACAAGAATAGGGAAGGCACCTTAAGAATTCACAAATCTAATACTTCAAGTAAAAATCAGGGCTCTGACAAGCTCACCAAGCAAGTATGACCACAAATGGCTTATTGTTATTCCCTTGTTAAATTTCATCCATCCTTAGCTTGCAGTAGATTACTGCCCACCTCTGCTTCCTACCAACGTTTCATAGCCATTTCTTTCAACTAGTATATGCTGTATCATTCTTCAAATCTAATTCTAAGAGACAGTAACATAAAACTTCTGGGCCCGGCCAAGAACAGCACTAGAGCACACCTTGACCTAATATAACCGATAAAAGTTCTGACCGCATCAAATTTCAAAGCAGGGACCAGCCTCGGCATGGCCTTGTCATTACCCTAATTTTCCAAAATGGACCCTATCTTTCCACTGACTCTCCTACTGTAGGCACCAACGTACCAGTAATATTTTCTATAAGCAGACTATTTAAAAACAGTACCACATATGGTTTCCTTTAGGTCCAAGTCAAGATCTCAGTGAAGCAACACCTTCTCTTATCAATGTACTTCTTGCCTTCTAAGATAAATACTTCAAAATTTTACCAGCCTTGCAAGGAAGAAAAACTAAGACGTACATAATCAAATAACTATGCATTCTCTTCAAACTTTGGAATGAAGCACGGTTATGTTGGCATCTTCATCCAATCCCCCAATCCAGGCACAGGAAGTAGATCTAAACTACTCTGAAATGTAGCTAACAAAAAAAGTTATTGGATGGCACAAATCTTCCTATCTCAAATACCAACAATCCACACTCCAAAATTAGCCTGAATACTTCAGAAAACAAGTAAATCTTATCACAGTTTTCTTCTTGAAACAAGAACCTATAGCACAACAATATTATAACTTGCATCTGAGACTTCCTATCTGTAAAAGACTTCCTCACAGAGTTTTCATGGCTCCAAAAACAGTCTGACACTAAACTTCCCACAATAATTAACTCCACCTGCCCCATTCATTGCCCCTCGTCTACTTCTAATAGATATGACAAACAACACCCGGTTAAAGCTCCAACTACACTATGTCCTTCTCCTATCAGTAGCTCCTTAATTGACCTAATACTAAGTAATTTTACACACTGCCACACTAATATTTCTGTGCAACCAATCTGCATTAATGATCACTGTCCTGTCTTATTAAAGTTTAGACTCACAGCAATTAAAGCACTACCACAACTCAATACAGGAAGGTCTATTCCAGAAATATACAAAATTAAATGGACTCGCTCTCTTTTGGAACACCTCTAATCATTACATAGGTTCACAGGTAATTCCTAGGCTAATGACCACAAATGGCCTTTTTAATCCTGGCCATGCTTCCCAAATGTATCTGACAGGTTTTGATACCACTCATTTTATAGTGGGTATAGCTTTGGTATGGGTGGTTAAGTATTTGCAAGCTTCTTCTTTCTAATAGGGGCATAGGAGGCAGGCTGCGGTAAATTTATGACCCCCCCCCCCCATCTACTGATCCAAACTGTGCTTGAATAAATGCAGGAAGAACTCTACTTCACATGTTATGTCAGAAACCTCCATGGCAAAGCCCAGGTTTGTTCTAAATTAGTACTTAATGGTACCACTTACACTGATCCTGTTCACTTAGCCAACCTGCTAGCAGACAGGTTCAGTGCAAACTTCACCACCCCTTGCCCCCCAAAGGCCCATTCAACATCCCTGATACTTGTCCCGCACCTCACATCTCCATAGATCAAGTGTTAAAGGCCCTATCCAAGACAAAGAACACAGCTTCCATATGATCAACTGGCTCACTGATAGGACCCACAAGGTCAAAATAGGTGTCTCCACTTCCGACAGCAGACCTGTCACTAGTGGTGTTCTCCAGCAATCTGTCCTGGAACTCCTACTGTCTGGCATCTACTTTTCAGAGGTCCAGGCAAAGACAAAAGGCCTGTTGCTAACTGAGTTTGCAGATGAATGTAAGTTGGGTGCTGTCATTGACTTCCCAAGTGATGTTAACATAATGCAAGAGGGTCTCACAGCAACAAATGATTGGTGCCAAAGTCATGGCCTTAAATTAAACACAAAAAAATGTATTATAATAAGATTTGGCAAAAGCATGCCCCCTATTGATTACTACATCAATGGCAACCACCTAAGCAGACAACATGTGGTGAGAGACCTCGGTACTCAGGTTGACAACAATCTCACATTCGACCATCATGTAGCGGCAGTGGTCAGAAAAGCCTTTTACTTGATTCATCTCATAAGTAAAGGGATTGCATCCAGAAAACAGGAGGTTATTACCTCTCTGTACTCCTCCCTCATTAGGCCAATAATTGAGTATAATGCCCCGTTTGGTATGTACCTCTCCAAACACCTATACCCATTGGAAAGGCCAATGAAATACTTCACAAAGAGAATCCATGGCCTCCAACACATTTCCTATGCAGACAGGCTCAAATCACAATCACTCTACTTGGTATTGTACAGATTACTCAGAGCTGATAAGTATCATGCCTACAAGGCAATATCAGACCCTGTCCTACTAGAGATGCTCGATATCTGTTAGTCTAACTCCTCGCACATTACCCTCTCAAAAGTCCTAAATCTAATATGCGACATCAACAAAACCTGCTGGAGAGACAGGTTTGTCTCCCAGAGGCTGCCCTGCCTCTGGAATAGACTTCCCATGCATATCAAACAGAGTACCTGACTGACCCCCTTCAAGCGCACCCTTGATGAGTGGATGGGAAAACACAAATTTGTCCCAGAGGTTCCACCTATGTCCCTAATTGACAAGGGTGACAGGTGCTGACTGAGGTTTTTTTTTGGGGGGGATAAACTCTTGGTTAGGCTTGTAAGGGCCTCGGGCCATCAGCCTAGTAATCTCCTATGATCCTATGATCCTAGTGTGGTAACTGAAGTCACCCATGAGTACGCTGTTGGGTTGAATGGAAAGTGACTCAAGGTTACTTAAGTAAGGGGTATGGGTTTCCTGGGTCATATAGGGGGACCTATAGCTTAAAAAGACATGGTACGGGACTTTGTTTATGGTGAGATGTACATGGAGGGGCTCAAGTGTGTTATACTGCTTGACCAGCCTTGAGGTTTGATTATTTCTATGGTAAACTGAAACACCTTCACTTTTGTCCCTTTCTGTGCAGAAGATGATTTAAATATGTGGAAGTCATTATAGCATTGCACTGCAAGGGTGCTTTTATTGGCTTTAAATCTTATCTGAGTAACTACACAGACGTCTGCATTGTTATGAGAGCTTGTATGAAGTGGAGATTTGTTTAGACTCCTGGTGTTGAGCAGTATAACCTTTAGATAATTCTTGGTTGGTTTAGCTATGTCTAAGGGTTTATTAGGTTTCCAATGCCTAAAAAAGTCACTGTGAGGGTGGCAAGGTTTTTAACTACTATTCAAAAACTAGAGGGGGCAGGTAAAGACCATTTCAGGTGAAAGATTGTGGTCTGTCAACCATATCTTCCCAACCTGATAAATATTTACCCCCATTTGAATGACATCAAAAACTAAGCTAATTATTAAAATTAATTATTTTTTTCATATTGTGGCATCATTCTTGGAGAAAGTAGAATGCTGCTCGGTAAGCTCATACCAGCATGGGACACGTAGTCTGAGAGCTCTATCATGTTTCTCTTCACATAGTCCTGGGAGATAAGTCTCAGGTCATTTTCTCCCATATGGTCTATGACTGAGTCTTACTGGTACTTGTGGTTCAATGACCTGAGTACATGCATGATCTAGTGGATCGTGGCCCTTGTTTGGCAACTGACAGTAATCCTTTCTTTGCTCAGCCTAGTGAGAGGAACATCAGTGTCCCTCAAAATGGAGAATCCTATGTCCAAAATGTTGAATTGTGTCATGGCATGCCTTATGGGGCTTGGAGAAGAGACACTGTGAACTGATGCTGAGTCTGTTGTGATGAGTGTGCTTTGGTAGTGTGCTTTTGAGGTTGCTGTTGGTACTTATTGCAGTTAGTTCATCTGTAACCAAAAACTGAAGGTAATGCTACTCAACGCCAGAAGTCTAAACCTCAAAATGCATGCACTTGAGGCACTCCTCAGTATGGAGAACATTGATATCTGTGCGGTAACAGAAACCTGGTTTAAGGCTCCAGAGAGCACCCCAGCACTACCAGGCTATAACTCATAGCATACTTTTTGGCCATAGAACCCATACCGAAACACAAAAGGCAGGGGTGTATCCATATTCATCAAGGATACCCACATCTCCAGGTTAGTGGCACAGCACGATGCCTCAGAGATCATCCATGTGCAACTAACAACAGGCAAAACTGCAATTCAAATTGTAGCTTGCTACAGATCACCCACTATGACCCAGGACCCCCATTCCATGTTTCTGGAGACAGTGGAAAATATGAAGGTCCTACAAAACACCCTAATATTGGGTGATTTCAATTACCCAAACATTAACTGGGAGAACTACTCAAGTACTAACTCCCTTGCCCAAAGCTTCCTAGAATTTATAAACTCGAACACCCTGGATCAACTGGTCAACACCCCCACCAGAGGTGACAACATATTGGACCTGGTCATCACCAACATAGGCGACAATGTTCCACACCGGAGGTCAACCCCTCACTGGTTACATCGGACCATAGACTAATCACTCTGGATATCCACATTCCGCCCCACTCCCGATCAAGGAAACCACCATGAAAAACTTTTCAAAAGCAAACTTCATGTTACTTAAGACTGGTCAAAAAACCAGAAGGAAAGACAAACAGAATCCACGCTGAATTGATTTTAAGCGCCTTCGTTTTTTAATAAAAATTTCCTCAGAATACCATACCAAACGAATACAAAACTTTTCAAGACTGACTCAATTTATATTAAATGCATTTGTAAAATTAATGACATCATAATTAGAAAATGAGCTGATGATTTAACACTTTTGTTACATCAAATTGTTCAATAGCTCTAAAATGCTTCATTACAACACCCTATGTAATGAATAACATATATTTTAAAATGTACTACATAATATAAATGTAGATATACTACACTAACTATTTTTATACATCAGTAGCCTTCCATTTTAAGCCTAAGTACAGAACTAATAGAAATACTTGTGTTTAATCCTGGAAACTGTGCTGCATTAGTTCTTAGCTGCCACCTAAGTTCTCTGCTTTAAACATGTGCCCTATGTTACTCTTAATGTGGCTAGCCAATACATTTTTCATGTCTTCCTTTTCAATGTCATAAAAATGTTGGTACATCCTGCTCCTAAGGGCGTTTAGTGTTTTCCCAATATAGAAACAGGGACACTGGGTACACATCCCTATATACACAACTCCCTTACTACTACAAGTATATTTTTTCTTGTAGCAATATTTCCCAAAATTAGGTATTCTTAATTCAGTCCCTTCTAAAATATACTTGCATTGTGAGCAAAACCCACATTTAAACATACCCTTAACCTCAGAACACCCTTCTTGTACTCTTTCCAACATATTTTTTATGGTTGTGTCTTTTTTATAAACTATATTGGGGCCAATTCCTACTACATCCAAATGTTCCTGATTGATACCAAACAAGTTCCAATTATGTTTTATTATATAACTTATATTTGTAAACTGTTGATTATATTTGAAAATAGCTGCTATTTTGAATGTATTATTTTCCTTTCTATGTTCACCTGAAAAAGTGACATCACATCCCTTTCCTAATAAGGGGACAAAAATCCCATGTTTTCTTTTATCTATAACCTCTTTCAAAATATTATTAACAAAGCTTGGTGGATAACCTCTGTTTATTAACATTCCCTTTAATGTATGTGTTTGATCTAAAAACTCATGAAAGTCAGAAATCATCCTAGCCAATCTCACTCCCTGTCCTTTTACCAGTGCCTTCATTTGCCGAAGTGGATGGAAACTGGTAAAATGCAGGAGTGAGTTGGAATAAGTGGGTTTTCTGTAAATAGTAGTCTCGAAACAATTATTAAGACTATTTTTGTAGATGGTAATATCTAAATAGTCTATTTTTTCTTCTGATATATTGTATGAAAATTCCAAAAAAGTTGTACTTTCTTTAATAAATCTCAAAAAATCATTTAATAGTTCAAGACTTCCATCCCATAAAATTATGATGTCATCTAGGTACCGCCCATAATATTTCCAATATTTTTTATAGGGGCTATCCATAATATATTGTGTCTCCCAAAATGCTAAAACTATATTAGCAAAAATGGGTGCGCAAGTAGCCCCCATGGCTACACCCTTACTTTGTTTAAATAATTGTCCCTCATAAACAATTATGTTAGTGTCCAAAATGACTTCCATAAGACTTCTAAGAGTAAGAATCCTGTCATGCTTCATTTCAGTGAACCTACATAGATATGAATAAAACCAGTCAATACCAGTTTCATGGGGTATGACGGAAAACAAGTCTTTGACGTCTATGGTTACAAAAATAAGACTATGTTTATACATATTTTTGTTGATCTTTTTAATAAATCCCATGAGTCCTTGATGATCCAGTTACAATTGTTTAATGTGTTTTTCAATTGTAAGTCTATAAATTTAGCAATAAAGTAGGTCTTTGATGCTTTAGCATCTACTATGGGTCTAGGGGGGGGGGGTTATTTACATCTTTGTGTAACTTTGGTATACCAAAGGTAGTGGCAATTTTTGGACATTTTACTTCCATATAGGTCCATTCATCTAGTGTTATTTGTCTATTCAGAAGAAGTTCTTCCAATATAATGTCCACTTTCCTGTAAAGAATATTTTTTTCATTAACACTGATTTGACAATACGTATCAGTGTATAAGATCTCAAACATTTTGTTGATGTATAAATTGTTATCCATTATTTTCTAACCCACCCCCTTATCCGGTTTCATGATCCTTATAGACTTATTTTCACACATTTCCTTTAATAAATTCATCTCGTTTTCATTTAAGTTGTTTTTTTCTTTTTCTACCCTACCAGTTGTTTTAAACATCTTGCGCATATCATATTCACACATTTTTTTCAAATGATTGCACAGTAGGACACAAAGGGGGGTTAAAGGAACTAGCTTTTTTACATACATGTACAGTACTATTGTCAAAATCACTTTCTTTGAAATAAAATTGAAAATTTTACTTTCTTGTATAAAGTTTTAAATCAATCAAACTTTCATCCAAACCTCCTTTTCTAGAAGGGACAAAAGACAGTCCTTTTTCAAAAATATCAGCAATATCATTATTGAAAATACATGAACTGCAATTATATATTTTATAATCACAGTTTTTGTTACACAAAATCTGAAATGAACTCATTTCTATGTTGTCATCATCACTAAAAACATTACCTGGATCATTGTATAAGTCAATTTCTTCACTTCCATTGCCCACTAATAATTGACTTATTGAATCATTTGTTGTAGCCCATGGGTCAATTTGTTTCAATACATTCTCCCTCTCCTCCTCCCCATGTAATTTGACTTGTATTTCCCCATTCCCCCTCTCTGATTCTTCAGCCTTTCTGACCTCCTCAGAGGGGGAAATTCTAAAGGGTTGAAATCAGAGTCTCTGGTGTCAGATGTCTGATAGTTGTTACCATCATTTTCCCCATCAAAAACATCACATGAATTGTTGTTCAACCTGTTTTGACTAGGGGGTGGTGGTGGGTATGCCGTATGTTCCGCATATTCTCTCTCATCTCTTTTCAACTTTTTTTCTTTTTTACTTTTTAAACTATTAATGTACAAATCCACATTTTTAAATATATTGTCATATTGTGCTTTATAGAAATTAAACAATAAATCAGATTCAATACTATTATTAACAAACTTAATTTTTTCATTAAGATTTACCATTTTTTTGTTATTTTCTTTAATGAGACAGTCCAGCAATTCACATCCATGTTTATTGAACATTTGGATTAATTCCAAATGAAACTCAGAGTTCTTTATAAGTCCAGTTGGATAACGCCAAAGACGAAGTCCTTTTGGGATTTGTTCCCTTCTCTGACACTCACGCAAATAGCTGTTTTCTAATTGTAGTTTGCGATACTCGTATGTGTACTTTTCCAACAAATCCAGTTGTTCATTTAATGTACCATTGCTGTTTTGAGTATCCGCCACGTTACTACTCCATTCACGACCACCTTCAAGCCACTGGCTTAAGGTTTTCCTCCCAGTAAAAGTACTGTCCAAAAAAGAGTCTCTACGAGGGGAAATCTGCTCCTCTTCTTTCTCAGTCGTGTTACCCCTGTTGACGTGTTGACGCTGAGCTGGTGTAATTTCAAAACTGTTGGACCCGTTCTCACCAGCATTGTTGCTTGTACGCCTCACCTGCGTTACACATTCCGCATGTGGAACGCCACTCTGTTGTTGAGTCAATCTTTCCATAAGTGCAACCAAGTTGCTAACAGTACTGTTCAAATTAAAAAGAGAATCAGGAACATTTGGATGTAGTAGGAATTGGCCCCAATATAGTTTATAAAAAAGACACAACCATAAAAAATATGTTGGAAAGAGTACAAGAAGGGTGTTCTGAGGTTAAGGGTATGTTTAAATGTGGGTTTTGCTCACAATGCAAGTATATTTTAGAAGGGAGTGAATTAAGAATACCTAATTTTGGGAAATATTGCTACAAGAAAAAATATACTTGTAGTAGTAAGGGAGTTGTGTATATAGGGATGTGTACCCAGTGTCCCTGTTTCTATACTGGGAAAAAAATAAACGCCCTTAGGAGCAGGATGTACCAACATTTTTATGACATTAAAAAGGAAGACATGAAAAATGTATTGGCTAGCCACATTAAGAGTAACATAGGACACATGTTTAAATTTTCAGTGCTCGATCAGGTTATTTTGGGGGATAGAGGGGGTCCCCTTAATGATTATTTGGAAAGCAGAGAACTTAGGTGGCAGCTAAGAACTAATGCAGCACAGTTTCCAGGATTAAACACAAGTATTTCTATTAGTTCTGTACTTAGGCTTAAAATGGAAGGCTACTGATGTATAAAAATAGTTAGTGTAGTATATCTTCATTTATATTATGTAGTACATTTTAAAATATATGTTATTCATTACATAGGGTGTTGTAATGAAGCATTTTAGAGCTATTGAACAATTTGATGTAACAAAAGTGTTAAATCATCAGCTCATTTTCTAATTATGATGTCATTAATTTTACAAATGCATTTAATATAAATTGAGTCAGTCTTGAAAAGTTTTGTATTCGTTTGGTATGGTATTCTGAGGAAGTTTTTATTAAAAAACGAAAGCGCTTAAAATCAATACAGCGTGGATTCTGTTTGTCTTTCCTTCTGGTTTTTTGATTTGTTATTGGTTTGTGACGAATTACTTAAGACTGGGGTGGAAAGGTTCACAGCCCCCATGCTAAAGGACAATGCTATCCAAGCTGCTGAATCCCTTACAAAGGCACTCTGTGAGCACCTGCAAGAATGCATGGATCGTGCTATCCTAAGCGAAACGAAGACTCACTCCTCCAAGAAACGGAAACCAGACTGGTGGACACCTGCCATAAACAAGCTATACAACAGAAGGAGGAAACTAGTACAGAAAAGAGTAAAATCCCAAGAAGGAAAGACATCCCTGATCAGTATCAGCAAGAAACTACGATCCCTCATAAAATCATCCAAGGCTAGCTTCGAAAGAAAAATTGCCAAGGACTCCAAAGATAACCACAAAGCGTTCTTCAGCTATATCAAGAACCTAAGTGGAAACTCTCAGATCTGCTCTGAGTTAGTGCAGAATGACACAAAATACACTGAACTGACTGATATTGCCAACATTCTGGCAGACAAGTTTAGTGCAAACTTCACCCCCCCTCTCACCCCCTGAAGGGCCCATAACCATACCAGAAGAATGTAGAGCCCCGGCAATCACTGACACACAGGTTAAAACAGCCCTATCCAAAGCCAAAAACACAGCTTCAATGGGACCGGATGGTGTCCCAGGCTGTGTCTTACACGAGCTCCAAAATGAACTAATCCGTCACCTAAACACACTGTTCAAACTCAGCCTCTCTATAGGCTATGTACCCATAGAGTGACACACAGCAACAGTTATCCCGCTCCACAAAGGTGGAGCCACAACGGACCCCGGGAACTATCGTCCTATAAGCCTGACTAGACTGGTCTGCAAGGCTATGGAGTGCATCATCATGGAACACATTAACAGAGACATTGGGAACCTCCAAACATTGGACCCTACCCAGCTTTGCTTTGTTAAAGACAGATCATGCCTCCTAAGCCTGTTGGACTTCTTTGAGACAGTTACCAAGGCTTTAGATGAGGGAAAGGAGGTCCATACAGCCTACCTAGACCTCGCAAAGGTTTTCAACATCATTCCCCATTTTGGTATTATAGACAAGCTCACCAGCCTGAACATAAACCCCTACATCATGAGATGGGTTGCCAATTGGCTCATGGATAGAACCCACACGGTGAGAGTTGCAGGCTCTAGGTCCAACTCTAAACTGGTTACAAGTGGCATCCCCCAGGGCTCAGTCCTGGGACCCCTCCTGTTCGGTATATACTTCTCAGAGGTACAGGCAAGCCCAGGAGAACTATGGCTGACCAAGTTCACAGACGACTGCAAACTGGGGGCCATAATTGACTCCTTGGCTGATACAGACATCCTCCAGAAGGCTCTCACTGAGACGGATACCTGGTGTCAAAATCATGGCCTCAAGCTAAATGCCAAAAAGTGCATAGTCATCCCCTTTGGAAAAAACAAAGTACCCGTAAATTACCATATACGTGGTAGTCCCCTAAATACAGAAAATGTAATAAGGGATCTGGGGACCCAAGTAGATAGTAATCTCTCCTTTGATAATCATATTGCCAAGGTGGTTAGAAAATCCTTCAATGCGGCCCACCTAATCACAAAAGAGTTTGCATCTAGAACAAAAGAGGATATTGTGCCTCTCTACTCATCACTCATAAGACCCATCATAGAGTACAATGCTCCATTTGGGATGTACCTTACAAGACACCTGCAACAGCTGGAAAGACCACAGAAGTACCTCACCAAGAGGATTACTGGCCTCAAACAGATGCCCTATGCAGCCCGACTGAAGAAACTCCAGCTGTACTCGGTTGCATAACGCTTACTAAGAGGTGATCTCTGCCTGACATACAAGGCCATGTCCAACCCAGAATTGATGAACATGCTCCACCTAAAAAAAAACAAATCCCTGAGAGCCACACGCTCTAGGGATCTAAACCTCACCACAACAATAAATAGGACATGCTGGAGGGATAGATTCCTGTCCCAGAGACTCCCCATGCTTTGGAACAGGATTCCAGTCTACATTAGGCAGAGCCCCTCACTAACACTCTTCAAGAGAAACCTTGACGAGTGGATGGGAAACAGAAAATTTACCCCCGGGATCACTGCAGTGGCTCTGCTGGACAGAGGCACGGGGAACTAATGGCTCTGCTGGGCAGAGGCACAGGGAACTAATCTAAGGGGGCGGTGAAAGCCAACACATTGTGGCTAGGCTTATAGATGCCCTTGGGCAGATAGCCTAGTACTTACCTATGATCCTATGAACCTGTGAGGCCTTTGAGGTTTTGGTTTGGGTAGATTACTTTTAAGAGCCATAGCATAAGTGGGTCTGTGTGCTTGTCCTGTAGTGTATGTGGCAGATATTTTGTAGTGTTGTGCATTTCTGACAACCTGTTTGGTATTTGTAGTGGCTGTATGATAAAGCCTTTCCTCCAGTGATAGTATATTACTACATCTCTCATGCATTGTGTCTCTTTGTTTGAGAATTGGTTGGTTGTCAAAAAATTAGACAATTTCTACAATGTCTTAGGATGCCCATTTCTACCAAGCTGGCTAAACAGACAGTAGGAAAATGCAGATCCATGGTTCCAGGTATACATATAGTGGGTTGCAGAGGGAGTGATGCCAAGAGATTCTATGCTCCTCTTTTTGTAAACACTTTGGGGGGGGTTACTAGGGTGCTAATTGGGTAGGAAGTACAATCTTAGTCTGATCTCACAAAACAATACCCTCTTCGTGCAAACAGTGCCCCTTTGCTCCTTCTCTCACTAGGAGCAAAGCACTAGCATTAATCCTAAACTGGACCATAAGAAGGAAATCTTAGGATTTCTGGGGTCTAGTAATCAGTAGGGAGGTCAGCATGCAAAGTCCATCTTTGCCTTCAGTCAACATGAGCAAAACATAAGCACTAATCTCAAGATGATTCTTTAAAATCAGTTCCCAGGCTCTCCAGTGATTAATTGTCTAGTCCCATATATTACAGATATTAAAACTCATCTGGAAAGAAGGTACTAATGCACTGAGTACTGCAGTGTGCACTATCTGAGTGGGTCAATATGAAACAGAGACTAACTCAAGCTTTAAGAGTCTAAGGGGAGGGCCTTCCAGTATGACACGTTAGGCTCTTTCCTCTCAACTTAAGACACTCTGGGACACAAAGGTACCTCTGGCTAACTTCAGATATTAAAGCATTAATGAGGCAAAGGGATTTAGCTTGGCAAAAATGGAAGAAAGAACCACTTGATAACATTCTACATCACCTCATCTTAAATCCTAGGATGTGAATAAAGACAAATTCTGCAAAAGCGCACTATCTTAGAAACAGACTAAAGACTCAGGTTGCCTGTACAAAGCAGTTCTATAAGCCATAAAAACTTAATGGTCAAATTAAAAATTTGTAACATAGTACAGCATAAATAAGAGCACTAGAGAGGTTTAAGATGGTAAGCTGTTACTAACCAGAGTTCAACCTCCCATCTCCAAATGATATAGCAAACTACAGATAATTGTGCTGACCAAGCAAACTCACCAGTTAAATTCAGTCATGCTTTCCACTTCAGAAAAATTAGTCGAAAAAGTGAATGCAGATTTTTAGAAAACTTGGGGAAGCAGTTTGGAGTAAATTTGAGTGCTTTTCTCATTGGGCCTCTGCTGAAAATGGGTCTTGCACAACCCAGTTGGACTTAACCCAGTTAACAAACACAATCATAAATAGCGTGCTTCATCCTGTATTTTTACAACTGCAAGCCTCATTAATAGAAAAGCCCTTAGCTTCCCTTTTCAGTCTTTCCCTTATTGTTAGGATTATACCTTCACCGTTTAAGCATTCTATCGTCACTCTTATTGCATCACCTTCATCCTTCCGTGACTTAAGGCCCATAGCTACTTTTTGCACTATCACTAAAATCTTCAAGAAACATCTCTGCAGTCAGATGCTCAAACAAACAAACAGCTGTAGTCTACCTCCAGATGTTTAGTACTATGACTGCCTTAAACTTTGTTACCGGTTCTATATAGAATAATATGAATAATGACCTCTTTATTGGGTGGACATTTACTGAAATGGCTTGGGCCATTGAAACAGTTGACTACTCTCTTCCATACTTGCCAGAATGGAAAAACTAACTTTGGTGCAGGGGAATTTTCATGGATAAACAGGGTTCTAACAAACAGAACCTCTTAAGAGGGTGAAGACTGTGCCTTGTCTGACTGTGAACTTTTGCTGTGGGTACCACAGGGCTCTGTTTTAGGACCATGTTTTTCTTTTTATTTGTGAATGGCCAATACCCACCCTTGGTTACATTTCTGTATTTTTGTATGGCAAGGGTGGAGCACGCAAAACAATTGTCCAAGGTACTGTTTTGTCCAGGGTGCAGCTTGCATGCTCGATGCCAAATAAAAAAAAAATGTATATTTGTAATTAATTTTCATATTTTAATTTCGCTTTAAGGGAAACAATGCACATACATCCTAAACAGATCTCGAAGATACTCCTTCATGCCTCCAGCCCCTGCTTATATCATCTTGTGTGGGCCCCGTCCCAAAAAGACCTGTGATTGGCTGTGCAGATACGGAGGTACTGTGGTACAATAAAGATGGTCTGTGAGCTATATATTTGGCATCCACAACAAAATGAGGGATATCATTTTTGTTAACAGCTATCACTCACTGAGGGTGTATTTATTAAAAACAAAACATAAAAAAAATTTTACTACAGCTGGCTAAATTCCACTGGGCTAGCCAACAACAGCAGCAACAGCTTGGAGAGAGACTGAGAGAAGAGGCAGAAAAAAACAAGTCTGTGAAAATCTGAACTCTGAAGTAAGTACTAGGGTACATACAATGGCCAAACTGCTGAAGGGATTGTTGGAGGGACTGTTTCATTCTGGTATTATCGGAGTGCTTGTGTGGTGCATACCTGGACAAAAGTCAAACTACTGAAGGGTCGTTGGAGAAATGTTTCATTCTGGCACTTGTGCATACCAGGACAGACAGCTGAAGGGGTTGTTTTAGGAAATGTTTCATTATGGTGTCATTTGATTGCTTTTGCATACAAGGACAGACTGCTAAAAGGATTTTTTGGGGGAAATGATTCACTCTGGTGTCAACAGAGTGCTGGTGCATACATGACCAGAGTGCTGAAGAGGTCATTGGGGCAAATGATTCATTTTGGTGTCATATGATTACTTTTGCACATATGGAGAAACTGCTGAAGAAGTCTTGGGGGGATGATTCATTTTGGTGTCATTTGACTGCTTGTCCATATATGGTCAGATTGCTGAAGGGGTTTTGGGGGGGGGTGATTCATTTTGGTATCATTTGAGTGCTTGTGCATACATGGCTAGATGGCTGATTTTGTAGGAAAATGAATCATTCTGGTGTTTGCACATACTTGGACTGACTGCCGAAGGGGTCACTGGGGGAAATTATTCTTTCTATTGCTTGTGCATACTTGGACAGACTGCTGAAGGAGTCTTTGGGGGGGATTCATTCTGGTGGATGTGCATGCTTGGACAGACTGCTGAAATGGTCTTTGTGAGAAAATGTTTTATTCTGGTGTGTGTGCATACTGGGACAGACTGCTGAAGGGATCTTTGGGGGGAATGATTCATTTCGGTGTCATTTGAGTGCTTGTACATACAGAGACAAAATGTTGAAGGGGTCTTTGGGAGAAATTATTCATTCTGGTGCATCTGCATACTTGGACAGATTGCTGAAGGGGTCTTTTGGGAAAATGGCTCAGTCTAGTGTTTTTGCATTCTGGGAAAAATTACGAAAGCATCTTTTGGGGAGATGTTTCATTCTGGTGTTTACTTGGACAGACTGCTGAACGGGTCTTTGGGGTGATACATTTTGGTGTCATTTGAGAAAGCTGGATAAAGCCTAAAATAATGGGTCCAATGACCAAAAAAATAGGCACAGGATTGAATTATTGTTCTGATAAAGTTTAAACTTAGAAAGTTGCTAGAATAACAGGGTTTGTATTAATATGCATTTTCTGAAGGAAATTAAGTCTGAAACACAAACTTATGCCATTATTTAATTAGTTCAATCCTCATTAACGTCCCAGAAAAATATATGCATTCTGAAATCATTTGGACAGTTGAGAGATATGGTCAAAAGCCGAGGCTGAGTATTCAGCACATGTGGCTTAATACTCTGAAAATCAGTTTTGTTGCCTAGGTGAACTAAGGAGAAAAAAAAGCAATAAAAAATGCCTTTGCCCAATCACAATTGAGGCCTCACTGTATTCTGTCCTCTCAATAGGGTTAAATACTCTCTGTACTCTCAATGGACTTCTTAAGGTCTCAATCAGAGTGCCTTAAACTAATTACAGTTTGCAGAATAACAAATTGTGCTGCCCAAAGTATTATATGTCTGACCCTAAGATTGCAGTAGGGCTTTGGGAACGTTTCTTCTTACTGTTTAAGCAGCTGAAGAGGATAATAAAATAGGATAGGTCTATGTAATACAGTATACAAATAGTTATTGGATTTGATATTTAAGATTATTAATTAGGTTTTATAAAATGCGTGTTTTAATTAATTTGAAGCTAATTTTATCTCGAACACTTCCTTTATTGATGACTAGCATGAGAATAGGATATATACCTATCATGGTTGTTTTGTGCAGTAACAAACCCTGTGTGTGTGTGTGTGTGTGTGTGTGTGTGTGTGTGTGTGTGTGTGTGTGTGTGTGTGTGTGTGTGTGTTTGTGTGCATGTGCGTGTGTGTGTGTGTGTGTGTGTGTGTGTGTGTGTGTGTGTGTGTGTGTGTGTGTGTGTGTGTGTGTGTGTGTGTGTGTGTGTGTGTGTGTGTGTGTGTGTTATCTACCCTTGTGGGCCATTTTAAGCCTAGCCAAATTCCCCATCCCAAATGTTAAGAATCAAATCCTTTACCTTGTATGTATGAGATAAGTCTAATATGATTCATACTGCCAGAAGCAATTTAATCCAAGGGACGATTTTTTTCTTTTTTTTTCAATATATATATTTTTTTATTTCTTCTATTGCTTACTTGCATATACTTTGCATTTACACTTGTTTATTATGTTTGGGGCATCATTTTATAAGTGAAATAAGAACCTCACAGGCATACCTCTCAACCTTTTTCAGCAGAAAATCTGGACATAGCCATAAATAAAAGTTTGACAAAGGCCCAAAAATAGGGACTTTTTTTTACATATTGCTCTTACAACCTTAGAAAGGTGATAGAATAACAGGTACATACACCTGGTATATATATCCATTGCTTCTACTTTGTGCCATTCTTGTTGTTGCTGTTGTATATAGTTTTTGGTTTTGCCCCTTGTCGATGATTAAAATCCTGTTCCCTAATGGTGTTTCCAAAGGATCAGAGTTTCATAAGACACTTATAAACATTTTTAACCAAGCAGGTTGCAATGTGGTGGAACAGCTGATTAAGTACAACGATCAGGTGATTGAGACTTTGTCGGGCGAAATTGATTTGCTTAATGCTAATATTACCAGCAATCTGCTATTTGATGACTTTAAAACTAATTATGCTAACATTTTCACTAAAATTGACCAAGTGTGTATTGAAAATATGGATAGAAAATGGAGAAAGCTACAGCGTGCCTATCCTGATCCTGTTGTGTCCAAGATTGTTCTGTCTGATGGTGAGGAATTCCAGCCAATTAGCTCTATGGAGAAGGTGACTAGTGTCGAAGGTCACACTGGAAGGAGTAATGGAGGCGAGTCTATGGCTGAGGTAAGATTGTCCAAAAGGATTCAGGCTCACCGGAACTCTAACTATAGGAATAATTCATATTCTGAGGATTTTTATCATCGACAGGGGGCCAAACCAAAAACTATGTACAACATCAAGAAGAATGTCACGAAGTGGAAGTGCTAGATATACCAGGTGTTTGTACAGTGGATTCTAATGACCTGGTTAAAAAGGTACTGAATACAAATCTTTATTTCACCTTATATAACTTTTCCCATAAAGAATTTAATGTATCCCATACAGACTTAATACATTTATTCATGTTCAGTCCAATTTAGATTTGTTTGAAAGCAAAGTGTTAAATGAACTAGTCAATGATAGATCGCTTCGTATTATGAAACCAGATAAGGGGGAGGGGGTGTTATCATGAACCTTGTGGATTACAACAACAGGATGAATTCCTTGTTGTTGACTGATACTTACGAGGAAATTTCAATAAATAAACTTAACATTGCCTATGCTAAACTAATTTGCTTGATATGTTGTTTCATGGGCAGATTAATGTTGATGAGTATGAATTCCTGTATAGTCAGTGGTTGCAGGAATATTCAGCATACCCAAAATTCACAAGGATATTCAACCCCCCAGGCCCATTGTAGATGGTAACAGAAGTAAAACTTACTACTTTGCTAAGTTTATTGATTTTTGTTTAAAGTCATCTGTGGGGGGGCCTTACCCCAGATTTGTCGTGACTCATGTGACTTCTTGAGTAAACTTTGCAATGTGTCTTGCAATTCTGATAGTATGTCGATCACAACTGATGCATGTGACTTATACTCAGTAATCCCTCATAATGAGTGTTTACAGTGGTTTGAGGATATTTTGAGCGAATTACATATTTTCCACAGGATTGTATTAATGTTATTTGTGCTCTTATGGAGATGGAATTGTCCAACAACTACCTGTTCGTTGAGAGACAGTTGTTTAGACAGGTTAATGGAGTAGCTATGGGGGCAGCTTGTGCCTCCAGCTTTGCCAATCTAGTTATGGCATATTGGGCGAAGCATTACATTTTTACTTCCCACTTTAGTGAAGCCTGTGTTATTTATACTCATTTTTTGGACGACATTTTTATTATTTGTCAGGACAGTATTGAGAAACTTAACAGCTTTTTGGAATACATTAATACTTCTACTCCTTTTCTTAAATTCATGCATTTGTTGAGTGGTGACAATGCCACATTTTTGGATGTGGCTATTTCCAAGGATTTGGCTAATGGCTGTTTCATTTCAAACATTTACCATAAGCCTACATTCTCTAACAGTTATCTTCACTTTGATAGTCATCAGCCTTTGCTTCAAAAAAAGTCTGCGGTGAAGGGCCAGTTAGTGAGACTGGCCAGAATGATAATGGATGACAAGGTGTTTGAAACTGAATGTGAGAGTTTATTGGGAATGTTCATGAAGCTATTGGATTTTTGGAGCCCATTAGGAACGAGGTAGTCCACAAGAGGTTTAATGGATTTTATTACTCCCTTTTGTACCGTAACTTTACTGCCACCCAAGGGATGGTAGGGGTCAATACACATAACCAAACTGATCAACTCACTACTCTTACAAGTATGAGCATTTCAAATAAAGATTTTGCTAAACCTTGCATTCATACTTTTACATTGGATGCATTTAATAAGTGGATGCGCTCAAATACAATTAGTTACCTGTTTCATCTAACCCACAGTTACATAAAGTTTTGGGAGATCAACCTACTGTTGTTTATAGAAGAAATACTAGTTTTAAATATTTGCTTGAGAGAGGTAACCAACACTCTGGTAGTGGGTGTAGTAGAACTGATGTGAATGGTATGTTTAAATGCAGGTGGTGTAGGATCTACCTACATATCCTGGTGGGTGAAAAGTTTGAACTGAATGGACAGAAAGTGTATGCTAGGGGAAAATATAATTGTGATTCTGACTGGGCTATTTATGCTGCATGTTGCCAAAATTGTCCGGTGTTTTATATTGGCAAAAGCATTAGGTGGGTGAAGGTCAGAATTTATGAGCATGAAAGAGACATTATTAAATGCAAGATTACTAATAGATTGTTTAAACATGTTGAGAAGTCACCTATGCATACCTTCAAGTATTTCATCATTGAACAATTGAAGAGGGATGCCGGGGGAAGAATTAGTGAAGATCACTTATTAGTAAGGGAATTAATATGGCAGCTTTGGCTGAATTCACTGTTGGAGCCTGGCTTGAATGATATATGCTCCATTTCCCCTCTTTTGAATCTTAAAGATTTAGAATGTTCATTTTTATTCTCTTTTTATTAATACTTTTTAGCTGTTGGCAAGTATGTTTTTGTAGAATGTCAATTTTTTAACACGTCAATGTTTTTTATACAAGACAGTATAAAGCTTTTGGACTTTTTTACTGCATATTTCTTTAAATTCATTATGTTTCAAGTCATGTGATTTTAATGGTCTATTTAAACTGTCTGATGTGTGTTAACAGTAGTTCTGATGAAGTCCTAATGGATGAAAGCACTTAACTGCTGACTGAAGTTGGAATAAAGATTTGTGAGTTCACCTTCTGCCTCTCCTTTTTGGTTATTTGTTTTGTGTGGAGGTGTAGTTTTTAATACAACAGGCAATCCAAATTTACATGGGAAAGCAGTGCTAAAAGTGAAAGGGAAAATATTCCGTAGAATCAGTCAGGTTTTGTATTTATACATATATATATATATATATATATATATATATATATATATATATATGTGTGTGTGTGTGTGTGTGTGTGTGTGTTTGTGCATGTGTGTGTGCGTGTGTGTGTGTGTGTGTGTGTGTGTGTGTGTGTGTGTGTATATATATATATATATATATATATATATATATATATAAAATATATATACTCATAACATGTAGTGGAGTCATACCTCAGAACCATACCTACCAACCCTTTACTGCAAGAAATCTGGCCCAAGGCTGTCCAGATGGGGGGCAATGGGACCAAACTAGGGACATAAGTCAAATATCACTCTTATAACTGTAGAATATTGCCAGAGTGACATGGTTTGTTTCAGCATACATGTTCTGAAGGATGTGAGTTCTGAAACTGAAATGTATGTCATCATTTACGGTCAGAAATCCTCAGATCCTCACAGTGATTTTTCAGGGATATGAAAAACATGCATATGTAGAACAGATCAGAAATATGAGCAATAAACCTGGACATACTGCAACTATCCAGACAGTCCCAAGGTAGGCTCAGAACCACTTAATGAAATGAACTTCGGCCAGGCCTGACAAAATGGGGGAGAAAGCCATGGAAATAGGAACATATCTGAAATACTGGAGTAGATAAGCTGACACAGTTGCTGCAGTAACTCCCTCATGTCTGTCCTAACATATATTGACTGAAATATCACAAGTCCAACACTCAGTTACTTCCCACTAGTTAGTGACTGAAATCCTCACATCAGCCCACTGATGTGTCAGACATACACAACACTTATGAGGGCCAGGCAACACTACTTCCTGCAAATATCTGTACATAACATCACATTACGGAAACTACACTAAGCATGTCACCAAGCACTGTCCAGACTACAGTCAGACGACACAACACTAACCAAAATCTGCTAGGGGGAATTACACATGTATTGACAAACATATCAGGCACTCCAGGGATGTCACAATACTGAAAAACAGACACCAGTGTGAAAGTGCATACCCACACCCAATTTAACCACAGTCACAGTGACATACCAGTAAGCCAAAGGAATGGTGCAATATAAGGACTGTGTGAACAAAATCATCTCAACATGTTTGCCTCTCACACACTACCCTCACATATACTGCCCAAGTTCACAGTGTATTTTGATGCCTGACTGTGGAATGGGACATGTCTCAGTCTGCCCCTACAAACATATACAGCCGATAGACCATCAGAAAGAGGAGCAGCATGCTCAGGCAAATAGAAAAAGAGCCATAACATATACATCCACGCCCCTCCCTACACAGGCCAAATAACATTGACACAACACACTGCTACACAATCCAGACAGTCTGTCAACAATTGCCAGAAATACACAGACCTTTCAACTGTACAGAGTCCCACAGAATTTCCAGGCTTTCCCCTCATATATAAGGCCTCTTCCACATAACATGTCTGGCAGTCTGATACATCACTGGGAAGTTGTCAGGAATGTAGCCACTAAATAATCATATGCCATACCTATCAACCTCTTACTGCATGACATCTGGAAAAAGCCTGACATAACTTTGGGACAGAGGCCCAAAAATAGGGGCATATTTGAAATATTGCTGCTATAAACTGAGAATGTTGCTGTTGTAATGGGGTTAGTTGTAACATATCTTTTCTCAGGAGTATGAGGTCAAAAACACAAATTGATGTTAGGAGTTACTGACTGGAATCCCCAGAGTATGCTACTGATTTTCCAATAACAAAAAATGTCTGAGGAACACACCAAAAATAGGAGTCTGAATTCTGGCCATTCTGCGGCTAGCCCTACAGATGAGAGTTATGTCAAACACATAACACTGTCAGAGTTAAAATCACCCAGGAACTCCATGTCCACACAAACCCTGTTAGACTAACATTAATCCAAATGTATATTAGCAATACTTACATTCTGTACCTATGTCTGGAACATCCTCCCCCAGTCTGTTAGCCTGTGTCCATAGATTTGGTTGTAAGAGGTATTTCCAAATACCCTCTGTGATGCAGTTGTTCAGATACCTCCGTGAAGATCTCCTCACTGGCAAGGAAAAGGGCCAGTGCTCACATGACATACTCAATGATAGTGTGTTGCCATGCCATTGGCTATATGAATAACAGCACAACTGTCCTGCATGCAATTATCAAGTGGAGGACACCAATTGGTGCACAGGCCATCATCTGCTCATGAGCATTACATAGAACTAGCTAGAATCAATGATATATATATATATATAAAGGGGGAAAACCAGTATGTATGAATAAACTATCATCCCATTATCATTCTGTAGACATTTTATTTTACCTTTGCACAGTCCTAGTAAGTGTACTATATCACCACATTGGGCATATCTGACGATTGAGTGGAAAGGACTGAAATTATTTCTGTGTGTGTGTGTTTTTTTTTTAACATAACAAAGATACAAGTTAAGATTTTACTTTCTAATCATTACTTTTTGTAATTTCACTGCATCCTTAATGCAAATGTCTTTACAGTAATTGCAAAACAAATATGTTAATTTTATTTTTCCATGATTAGGCAAATACAAACTATATACAATTATACTGGTATAATCTGAAATTCTTCATTATATCTGGATTACTCTTTGTCTGAGCGGAGTATTATATGGCTTGTAAGTGATGATGTTGCAAGTGAAAAACACTGTCAGGAATATATACATAGCACACATCTCAACCTCAGTACATTAGAATTATTTCACTTGTCTTTAAAAATCAAAGTGAAGTGTCAGAAATAGAATCACTTTCCTGTCTTTCAAAACAGGAAGTCTTCATGTATTGGAGTCCATACAGACAGTGATAAACAGTCACTGTACTAGTTTAGTTCAGCTATTTAATAATGAATGTACCCTCAAAGAGGTCCAACACATTACGAAAAAGAAGTGAATCCATATTTTGAGTTTCTGATTTTCATAGGTTCTTAGGTGTTTACTAGGCTAAAGGCCACAAGGGCCTTTTTTATGCCTAGCCATGCATTCCAAGTTTTTGACAAGGTACCCTTGATAAGTGTAAGCTTGTGCTTGGGAGATGAAACATTTATAGGATGTCTGTGTCCATTAGAGACATAGGTGCCAAGTCAGGGATGAATGTCCTGTTCCCCATCCAACTGTCCAAGTTACACTTGAATTGGGTTAGGGAGGAACTCTGTTTCCATGGATTGGAAGCCTGTTCCAGAGACAGGGTAGTCTCTGGGATACATAGCTGTCTTTCTAGCAGGTCCTATTCATATCACAGGTAAGGTTTAAGTCTTTAGAATGGATAATCCTGGTTCTGTTTGGTTTGGTGATATGCAGGAGGTCCATCAGAGTGGGGTCTGACAATGCCCTTTATGCATCATAGATCTCCCCTCAACAGCCTGTAAGAGACAGAATACAGGGATAGGGCCTCGAGATGGTTTGCATAGGACATTTTACTTACACCCTGCATTATTTTAGTGAGGAACCACTGTGGGCGTTCCATTTGTTGAATATGCCTGGTACCACAGGGGGCATTGTACTCAATGATAGATCTGATGAATGCCAAATACAGTGGAACAATGACTTCCCTGGACATAGATGCCATGCCTTTGTGTGTGAGTTCCACAACATAGATTGATTTCCTCCTGTGATGGTCAAAGGCTAAGTTACTGTCTATTTGTGTCCCCAAGTCGCTGACTACTGGATCAACTCTAAGGGGTGTGTTGTCAATATGATAGTTACCAGGGGTGGATGACTTCCCAAAGAATACTATTATGCATTTCTTGGCATTTAGTTTTAGTCCATGGCTCTGACACCAGTTGTTTGTCTGTGTCAGCCCTTTCTGGAGAACATTTGTGTTGGTGTGGGATTCAATGACAGCTCCTAATTTGCTCTCATCTGTAAATTTAGTCAGCCAGAGACCATTGACATTGGCCTTGACGTCAGAAAAATACATGGCAAAAATGAGTGGTCCAAGGACTGATCTCTGAGGGACTCCACTTGTGACTGGTCTCTTTACAGAGGTGGACTCCCCAGATTTTAGCTTCTGGACTCCTGTCTGTGAGCCAGTTGGCTATCCACTGGGGACATATGGGTTTGTACCTAACCTCTTGATTTTGTCAAGAATGGCCGAGCAGGATATTGTATCAATGCCTTGGCCAGGTCAAGGTAGGCAGTGTGAATAATTTTGCCCACATCCATTGCTTTGATGATCATCTCAAAGAAATCCATCGTATTGAGTAGTCATGACCTGACCTAGATGAAACCAAGCTGGGTTGGGTCCAGTGTCTGGAGATTTACTATATCATTATTGATCATTTCCATGATAATATTTTCCATGGCTTTGCATATAAGACTAGTGAGACTTATGGGTCTGTAGCTTCCAGGGTCTGTAGATATCCCACCTTTGTGCCAAAAGATGACTGTTGCTGTTCTCCATTCATGAGGCACAAAGCCTGTTTGGACGCTACAGTTAAATAGCAATTCCAGAGGGTCTGATAGGTCATGTTTCATGCAATTTAGAAGGCATCCTGGGATATTGTCTGGCCCCACTGATGCAGTGTTCTTGTCCTTAGAGAGAGCATTAAAGATCTATTGCCTAGTGGTAGCTGGGGGAGTTATATTTGATGGTATTTCCTGAGGGAAGGTTGAGGGGGAGAGAGGGTAAAGTTGGAGCTGATTTTCTCTGCTTGTAGGTTTGCTTTACCATCTGGTTCAATATAGGTGGTTCCATTTACAATGAGCTCTGCACACAATTGTGTATTGCCTTTGAGGATGCTGACGTACCGCAACTAAAGAATGCCTTGTGGTTGCCCTTTGCCTGGGAGGCTAAATTTACCTCAAATTTGGCTGTGGTAGACATTATTTGCCCTCTGAGTTGGTTGGTTAGTTTAATAATAGTGCACTTCCTAATTTTTGCCATGATTTTTTTCCTTCTGTTACATACCCTACTGATTTTGTGATTCCACAAGGGTGGTGTGTTTTTTTGAATTAATACTGTACTTCGTTCTGGTGGGTAAGCTGTAGGGTTTCTGTAAACAGTTCTGCAAAGGCAACATTGTCCTCAGGGTTTATGGGGGCTTCAGATTTTGTCAGGTTATCACTTAATAGCAGGGTGTTAGCCTTAGAGTAGTTCTTGAATATTCCAGGGTTAGCTGGGGGTCCAGATTTAATTTTTATTTCAAAGGAGACCATTTTGTGTTCTGACCTTACCAGAGAATACATTACACTAGAGGGTGTGCAGCACTCTCCCATATTAGTGAGGATCAGATCCAGTATGGTTGCACCCCGGCTGGTGTACTGACAATCTGGTCCAGGAGGTTTGTGTTTACAAAATCCAGGAATCACTGTGCCTTTACATTTGGTGTTGTATAGGATTCCCAGTTAATTGTGGCCCATAAATATGGCATTGGGTTGGATGGTGACTGCTTCCAATAAGTTTAAATACATGGTATGTGTTTTCTGGGTTATAGAGGGGCACCTATAGCTTGCAAGGAAGTGGTAGTGGATTTTACCTATAGTAATCTGGACATGGAGCAGCTCAGGTGCATTGTCCTGTTTGACCAGCCTTGAAGTATATTTATTTTTGATGCTAATTGAGACACCTCCACCTTCGTCCCTGTCTGTGTAGTAGCTGGTCTAAATGTGTGGAATGCATTATAACCTTGCACTGTCAGTGTGCTCCCCATGGCTTTAAACCATGTCTCAATGACTGCACAGACATCAGCATTCCCTAGGGTGAAGCAAGCTTCTAGAGAGTGGATTTTTTTGTTTAGATTTTTAGCATTGAGTAGTAATACCTGTAGATTTTCTTGGTTTTGATTTTCTATGTTAAAAGTACTTTCACTTTGGCATTGCCTAAAAAAGGCTCTAAGGGGAAGACAGTGTTTTAGCTAATATTTGAAAGCCTATTGGGGAGAGGTGCAGACCATCCCTGGCAAAGCATCATGGTCTGTTGACCATCTCCTTCCATGCTGACAGATATTGCACCCCTTTAGAAAGACACCAGAAACTAAGCCAATTATTAAGTCATTCATCTTTTGTTTGTGTTATGGCATCATCCTCAGAGAAGGTAAAATACTGCTCAATGCTAGGCTTATACCAGCCTGTGACACATATTCCAGGAGCTCCATGATGTCTCTCTTCATATAGTCTTAGTTCATTTACACCCACATGGACTATGACTGAGTCATACTGGTATTCATGGTCCAGTGACCTGAGTGCATCTGTAATGTGATGGAACCTAGCCCCTGAAAAGCAGCTGAACGTGACTTTCTCCTTACTTAGCCTGGTGAGAGGGACATCAGTGTGTCTCATGATGGAGTCTCCAATTCCAGCATGTTGGACTGTGAGGTGGCTTGCCTTATGGGCTTAGAAGTAGAGGCTCCATGAGATGTGACAGTATGTGTTGATGTGGGTGTTGTTTTGAAAGAGTGTATTCAGGGCTGCTGAGGGGATTTGTTATGTGTACTTCATCTAGGAGGTCTGTGGGATATAGGAAGGCTACATTTAAGTGCCTCAGCACGTCTGGGTCTATATGTCTGCTTTGAATTATGTGTGATGGGTTCAGTGTGTGTACTACTGAGAACCTTATTGATATTAGGAGTACTTTTATTTGAAAGCTTTGCCACTAGTGACATTGTGTAAATACATCTCTCAACTACCATATCAATTTGTTTGAGAATTAACTGGTTGTCAGTAAACATGAGACAATTTCTATATTGCCTCAGGATGCCCATATCCACCAGTCTGGAAATGGAGATAATGGGAGAGTTCATATCCATGGCAACAGACCCTTTTTATTGATTTGACAGTTGGAGTGAGACTATAAAATAATGTCAGGAGTATCCGGCTGTCAACTCTGGGGATAATTGTTGTCACTGCAAACTAGTTGTCCTGTGTGCAACTAGGTATTGGTGAAATTTCAATTTTGCTTTTACAGGAAAAATGTCGCTCATGGTGTCTGTGTCTATACAGGGTACTGCCAAAAACTTGAGGGAAAACTAATAAGTAGACCCTAAAAATTTAACGATGAAGTATTTAGATAGATATTCTGAAGTTTCAAACAAATCACGCAGTCCTTACTGAAAACAAATAATTAACTTGCAAATAATACTGCGAACAGTTTTAGAATTAGACTAGGACTAGATAGTATTTGTAGCTTGCAATACGTGCTAATAATTATAAACATTGTGTAATCAATAATGTTTCTCATTGCATGTATTTTTTGCACAACATTTCTGATACACAAGTCAATAAAATGTTATTGGGAAAAAAGAATGATAAAAATGGGAGAGTCTAGTGAATGGCTACTACCTGGTCACTACTGGTGCTGGTCTCACCACAGCTTCACTCTGCTGTGATACAATACTCCTTTGTTTCTTCTCTCACAAGAAGCATAACATTAGCACCAATCCCAAGATGAGCTGCAGGCCACAGCCTGTTTGGTGATCAACAGTCTTGTTCCAGATGATACAAGGTTCTTTGGCTTGTCGTAGCCTTTTCCTGGTAGATGCCTTGATTCGCAGCCAGTCCAATCAAAAAATCAAGCACAGACACTCACTGCCTAAACAGAAACAATCAGGAATCAATGCATTCGGCTCCTTCTCTCACCAGGAGCAGAATATAAGCAGAAATTCTAAGCTGTCACCTATAAAGCATTTATTAGGCTTTCTGGTAATCAGCAGTCTCCAGCAAATAATGTCCCTGTGCTCCTTCTCTCACCAGATTAAAACAGAAGCACTAATCCCAAGATGACTTCTAAGAGGCAGAATGTGGGATCTCCAAGAAATGGTGGTTTTGCAATAGATGTTGCAGATTTTAAAGATAAGATGGAAAAAGATAGTTAATATCCTAAGCACTGCAGTGCGCACTAAGCAATTAGATATGAAGGGGGGGGGGATAACTTAAGCTTTAGCAGTTAAGTGGAGCTCCACTAATTTTAAAAGAGAAAGATAGATTGAAAGGGGGTAGATACTTTGTATTCTGGTTCTATGGAATACTATGGGATGGACAATAAATTTAAATAGTTGAAGGGGGGTGATTTCACAAAATGATAATTTTGTGCTTACAGTAGTTAATGAAAGGGGAGAGGGAAGGAAAGATGTGCTCAAATTAACTAGAAAGACAGCTGAGTTTAAGTACACAACAGCACCAGGGTGAGATGGTGGGAAAAAATTCTGTGACGCACAAGGGACAGAGCTGAAGTCTTTTTTCTAGTTTTAATATGCAATTAAAAGCAGAATATAAATAAGGCACAGTGTAAAGTAAACAAATCACAACATTTTAAATAGAAGAAGGAAATAAAGTAATACAAAAACAAGAAAACAAAAGCAAACTAACCTTTCCTTCACAACAGGTTGTAGCAGAGTCTAAGTGACCTTTTCCAGTAAAGCTTTGAAATGTGTCCTGGACCTGCTGACAGGATCTGCCACAAGACTGCACTTTAAAGGTATGTAGACAGCCTGTAGGGTCACCGGCAGATTGATGACTATTTCCCAGGCATGACAGTATAGTCTGCAAAGAAGATAACACCTCATGCCTCCTTGCTTGCTGATGTACCATGTGACTTGGTGTTGTGTGTAAAAACCTTCAAGTGCCCTTACATCCAAAGTAAGTGGAAAGCTTGAAGAGCAACACTGAAAGTCCTCACTTCCCTCATGTTGATGTGATCTGCCTCTGTTAATGAGACCAAAGGATCTGAACCTTTAGAGTCCCTGAAGTGGCTCCCCACCCCAGATCTGAGGTGTCCATGAAGACTTCTTGGGACAGCTGAGGAGGTTGAAAGGGAATGGACAGATTGAGAGATATCTGTTGACTCCATCAGTGAAGTTCCAGTTTGAGAGAAGTTAGCAGAGGATGGCAGATAGTGGATGGCAGTGTTGAAGTCACACTGATCTTAGTTCATAGGTTAGTACTAGGCTAACTACCCTTGTGAGCCATTTTAAGCCTAGCCAATTATCCCTTGTGAGACTCGAACCCTGCACCTTGTGCTTGTAAGGCAAACACCTTAATGATTAGGCCACCATCCCAACTGAGATACCATTGAAGCTTTCTTATATGAAGCCTGGCCCAGGGAACCATGAAGATGGTAGAAGCCATGAACAACAGAGCCCTTAGAAATTCCCTAGCTGAAAGACAGGATAGGGAAAGCAGAGAATAGTTTTGCCACCTTTTAAGTGGGCCAAAGTGGGACATGGGGATGTGGCCAATATGCCACTAGCCACACCCTCTACCATGATGTCACTACAGGAGCGGTGAAGGAGATGCTGTTATGGGTACGACAGATGGCTGCTGGAGTGGCTAGCTAGCTGGTTGCTGGAGTGGCTGGTTGGCTGGCTGCTGGAGTGGCTAGTTGGCCAGCTGCTGGAGTGGTTAGCTGACTGACTGGCTGGCTGCTGGAGTGGCTAGCTGGTTGTTGGGATTAGCAGCTGGATGGATGAATGACTGGATGGATGGGTTGATGGCTGGATGGCTGAATGAATGGATGCCTGGCTGGATGGCTGGCTGGCTGCATGAATGGATGGCTGGCTGCATGAATGGATGGCTGGATGGCTGGCTGGCTGCATGAATGGATGGATGGATGGCTGGCTGTATGAATGGATGGCTGGCTGCATGAATGGATGAATGGATGGCTGGCTAAATGAATGAATGGATGGCTGGCTGGCTGGTTGAATGAATGGCTGGCTGGCTGGTTGGATGAATGGATGGCTGGCTGGCTTGGATGAATGGATGACTGACTGGCTGGGTGAATGGATGACTGGCTGGCTGGATGGTTGGCTGGCTGAATGGATGGATGGCTGGCTAGACAGAAAAAAAAATCTTGGTTGTTTTTTTAACAGCTGTAGAAGCACTTAAAACAAAGCGCTCCTACAACCATGATCTTCGCAGGGCTCTTCCTGCCCCATCCCCACCCCTTTCATGAATTGCAGCTAATTGCTGCATGAATTAAAGCACCTGGACCTAACAGGCAGCAGCTTTGCCTGCAGGTCCGGGTTGGTGATGTAACTAAATTGTTGACTTCTGAAGGTTGAATATGAACCACAGTCAGTGCAACAGAAGCTGTACTACCTTGTACTGGGATGGGTCCTGAAGCAAGAGGTCATCTAGACAGGGAAAAATCTGAATGCCCTGAAGACTTCAAAAGGTGACCACTGGAGCTAGGCATTTGCTGAATACCCTTGGGGCCACTGAAAGCTTAAAGGGCAAAGCAGAGAATTGAAAATGAGAGGAAGAAACAGAAAAATGCAAACATTTCCTGAAAAGAGGGATGATAGGAATATAAAGGCAAGCATACTTTAGGCCTAGGAAAACAAGAAAGGACTATTGAAGCAATAGGGGAAATAGAGTCTGAACAGAAAGCATTTGGAAGGATGGCACTATGAGAAAAATGTTCAGAAAGGAATGACCCAGGACAGGACTCCAAGACCTCTCTTTCCTGGGGACCAGAAAGATTCTGGAATAAAACTGCAGACCCCACTCAGTCTGTGGAACCACCTGAATGGTACCTTGGTCTAATAGACCCCACAGTACTCCTGAAAAAATAAAGGAGTTGTTCTGCAGGAAGTTGAGGGATACCAGAGAAAGGGGGAAGGGTGTTCTAGGCCATAAAGAAACCCTGCATGATAATGGTGACAACCCGAGTGTCTGTGGTTGATTGTTTGCCAAACTGGGAGAGAAAGAGAAAGCCTGAGGGCAAAGGAACCTGGCTGAGAGGAAGGGAGGGCAGAAAGTCAAAATGCTGTCGACTTGTTAGGAAAGGACTGCTTTTCGGACCTTGGCATTTGAGTAGGATTATTAGAATATACACGCCTAGGTGCCTTCTTACCCTTGAAAGACTATCTAGGCAGTCTATACAAAAGGCAGTCTTACTAGGATAGTTCCTCTGAAACTTGGGAACAGGAGAAACAAAGATGTGCTTCAAATCTTTCATGATCTTACCCTGATCCTGCATGGTCTTAAAGAGCTCTGCCACAGCAGTGCCAAACAAGTTTTGGTTATCCAGTGGAGCATCCAGGAGTTTTACTTTAATATCATCTGGCAAGGTTTGAAGGTAAAGCCAGGAATAGCACCTCACCAGAGAGCCAGAGGAAGCAGCCCTAGAGGAGGCATCCCATGCATCACAGCTGCACTTTACAGAGTGACAGGCAGCTTGAGAACCAGAACCTAATAAGGAAAGACCTGAGGTCTTAGTCAAGCAGGTCAAAGATAATCTTTCCAGTCTGGGAAAGAAGAGACAAAATGTATCATGTCATAGAGGTCTGGTAATTTATAGACCTAAAGGCTAAGGTAGCAGAATTGTGTACTTTCTTATCAATCCTCACCATAGCTCTACTGCCCTTCCCTGATGGAAGGAGCTTAGAAGAGGGCAGCATCCTAAAAGTCTTATCAATAGACACAGAAATCATGGTTGGATCAGATGAAGGGCATTTGTACAAGAACTTGCAGGAATCTAGCACCTTACAGAATCAGGCTTCATAGGAGCCATTGTCTGGGAGTCTGGTGCCAGGAAAGCAGCAAGAAAGTATCCAGCAGAGCAGCCCACACACGAGGAACAGCAGAAGGTTTAGAAGAGTCCATCTGTAACAACTCATTATACCTTTTCTGGCTGTTGGATACCTGGGAGCAATCCCACTTAAAATGTTTCATCATATGTAGGACCATGTCTCCAAAGGATAATTCCTCCAAAGGACAATCAGAACTGACAGATTCCTCTTCATCCGACCCATAGTTCAAGGGAGAGGGCAACTGACAGGAGTAGGCTAAAGAGTCAGCAAAAGAGTCAGAATCTGCGGACTCAGGGTATCTTACCTTCTTGGGGGTAGAGGGACAAGGAGATGTAAAAACTGAAACCCCCCTGAAGAGGCCTCAATGTCATCAAAGCATTGAACAAGCCTTGGGTGAAGACCTGCCTTTCTCTCTGTGGATCCCTGGTAGTTGATACCACATGTACAGCTTTCTGTCTTCTCTTCAGTGAGACACCACCCTGACTAAATGTGGTGGTTCAGACCCCTGCCTTGATTCGATCAAGGTTCCTGGCACCTCTTCCCTAACAAGGATCTGAGAAAACCCTTTCGTCCCCTCAGAGCTAATCAGCCTTGGTTCCCCAACAATGTCCATGGCAGATCTTTGCAAGGCCTAAGAGGATGCAAGAGTAGCATGTTCCATGCCGGCCTCAGAGAAGGTCATGGCAGAAGAAACTGATGGTAATAGTGGACTGTCCTCCAGGTTCTCATGTACCTTAAGAGAGACATCCAGTGGAAGCTGGACAACAGCAGGCTCAGGCCTGGATTTTTTGGCCTCCTTTTGAACAGCGACTGTACCATGCGGCAAGCGGATTCTGCCATGGTACCTTGGGCTAACAGGTTGAGATGCTGGTTCTCAAGATAAATGGAAAAGGAAGAAAGATGACTACATAAAATCTTAGGTACAAAAGCCTGACAGATGGAACACTAACTGTGGTTATGAAACGCACCTAAGCAAAAAAAGCACACATCATGGTGGCCCTTATGGAGAATCTGCTTCCCTCACTGACATTTCCATTTCTTGATTGACATGTAACCCACTGAAAATATAAGACAAAGAAAAAGATTGGTGGCAATGAAGTCCTGGACTGAGAGCATACGTATATCATCTTTATGCACTATGCTTGTGAAGGGAGCATACATCTGACATATGATGCTCCTAGGTAAAAAAAAGGCATTGGTATACTGGTCAGATGTTGGGCTATCCTTGGCAGAAGATACCAGAGTTGATGAATACTGTAAGTGATATGGAAAGACATGTTTTAATAATTCATCTGCATACATAACTAAGTCAGCATTTTGTTTTCTTTGTCAGTAAATTTGACTGTGCTTTGTATCACTGTACAATATATTATATTCCTGCTGTTTTGCACTCTTGTACCTCATGAATGTGTGAATCATTCACTTTGCAGCAATGCATATCATTTTCACTGTGACTATGAAAATTATGATCTCTGACTGCACTGCACCATCTGCTGTACTATTATTGCATCTGCACACTATGAATTTACTGACTCATGCCCATTAGTTCACATGCAGTCCTGCCTAATATACTAGGCTACTGAACTAGCACAACTTGAACTAATAAGTTGTAATTTTTGTTTTTATATGAACAATATATCTTAATCTGACCCATTAGCCTGTAAAGACGTCTTGTGACTCAGACCAAAAATGTCAAAGCTTAGTTGTCTCAAAGAACTTCTTATAATGATGTTACAGTCAGCCTCGCTATACAGTATAAATATAATACATGTACAATTTATTCAGAGATTTTCAGCGTAATGACTTTAGGTTTGGCACCACTGCTGAGTTTCTGAGCTCACTGAAGAAATTGTGCATACAACCTCAAGACACAGATCAGCTGCATTCACAGATTGTTTTCTGCATTATGTGTCAATTTGTGTATTAGACACAGAGTTTGCCAATAGTTTTGTTTGCTTTAATCTCCTGAAAAACAGATTTTTGTCTGTTCTTCATTGCCTTATATACCTCAAAAATGGTTAACATGATACCATTCCTTACGCTTTCTCTTAAGAGCTGCACATGTACTATTAATGTTACTTATGCTGCATAAATCAACAAGTTATGATACGTTCATGTCTGCTTCTCATTATTACCTGCACCTTGTTTGATCTTTATTTATAACCACAGAACTGTAACTAGGTCATCTGGCATTGTGGCACACCCCTCAAGCCAAAGTTGAGAACTAAAAAAAATTAAAATAAATAAAAAATAGTTTTCCTTAAATTGAAGACAAAAAAAGTCTTCTACTCTAAACTGTATCTGTAACAAGCAGTTTGCTACAGTTACTAACACACTAAACTCCATGAATGCAGTAGTAGCATCCCCAAACTGCCATCGCCAACTGTGGATTTAAGTATGTTTCATGGACAAGTGATTCTTACTTTTGAAAGACATACTATGTCAAGATGGCTACCACCTATGAAAACTCAGGAAGTGAAACACAGATAATACACAATTATAATGTTCTCTCCTACTACTAACCCAGAAGATAACTACATTCTTATGTTACTTTATTAACCTGTTAACCATGAAAGTTCCACTAAGCTCCAGTACCTCTTTCCAAACAATAGAGATCTAGGAGTAGCACTCATGGGTTCATAGATTCATAGCTAAGTACCAGGCCTGCTGCCCTTGTGGACCATTTTAATTTTCCAATTTCTCTTTTTGTGCTCAAATTAACCTATCTCATTTGGATAGAGATTGGCCTTACCTGTTCCATGGTTGATAATTATATATTACCCCTAATGAGAATAACTGGGATCATACCATAGGTAATATGAGGGCAACCATGCATGGGATAAGGCATTTAGAAGCTGACTCTGTCCATTAGTTGAACAGGGAGCAGTTCTGGGGTAAAGATTCTGTTTCTGTTTCCCATCCATAGAGCTAAGTTGCACTTGAATATAGACAGTGATGAACTTTGTTTTATTTTGATGGGAATTATGTTACAAAGCAGTGGTATCCTCTGCAAAATATACCTTTTTCTACAAATCATTCTGTTGATGTTGCTGAAGAGGTTTAGGTCCCTAAACTGAGTACTTCTGATTCCACTTGACTCACTGATGTGCAGTAAATCTATCAGTACTGGGTTGGAGGATGCTTTGTATGCCCAACACAAGTCACCTCTTTGCAGTCTGTAGATACCAAGTATAGTGACAGGGCTTTGAGTCAGTCTATGTAGGAAATGCTGTTTAGGTCTTGCATCCATTTAGTAAGGTATCTCTGTGAGCATTCCAGTTGTTGCACATGTCTGGTCAGATACAAACCAAGGGGCATTATATTCAATGACTGGCCTAATGAGGGCTAAGTAAAGGGGGACAGTGACATCCCTAGATCTAGACACTATCCCTTTGTTTATAAGCTGGACAATATAGAAGAGTTTCTTACAACAATGGACACACATAGTCAAAAGTTGGGTCACTGTCCACATAAGTTTCCAAATCCTGAAAAATTTGGTCAACTCTTAGGGGCGTATAGTTAATGTAATAGTTCCTTGGGACAGATGACTTCTTAAAGGATACAATAATGCATACTTTGTCATTTAGTTTCAGCCTATGATTTTGTTACCAATTATTTATTTGGGACAAACCTTCCTGCACGATGGTTAGATTATTTGGAGATTCAATGACTGCTCCTAGCTTGCATTCACCTAGAAACTTAGCCAGAGCCCTTTGGTATTTGCTGCTACTTCAGAAAGGTAGATTCCAATCAAGAGAAGTCGCAGCACAGACTACTTGGGGACTGCACTGATGACTGGTCTCTTTATGGAAGTAGTTTCCTCTATTTTGATCTGCATCCTATCTGTGAGCAAGTTGACAATCCATTGAGTGACATAAGGTCATTTACATTACACAGCGTGTTCAGAGTTACAATATATGCTAGTGGACAGAAGGGACTCAAACACAAGACAAAGGATAAAGCTTGCCAGTTTGCAGTGTTAAGTGTCTGAAGTGTACAGACAGTTTTGGGGATAGGGTAACTTAGAACTTCTTATACGCTTATTACAACAGCATGTGTGAACACACTTAGATATTAACATATTCTAGCTTTAGTTAGAAAGCTTAAAATGCCTTATTATCTCCTCCCATCTATGCTTAGTACTTACTAATGTGCAGGTAGAACACCATTCATTGCCTCAGCAGGACAAACCTGAGCTACATTCCTAATAACAAAGCTGTTATATCATACACATACTTTAGAAATAAGCCAGACTAGTATTATTTAACCCAAAGTATGATTAAGCTGAAGCCTGTTGCTCTTATATCTCTGCATCATACATGATAAGCATATGATGTTCCTTTGCAGTTCTGACCAGTGCCAGCACACTAATGTTCATATGGTGTGTTTGTTTTTAACTGTTCCTTAAAAGATGAAACTGCAGTACCCTTTCATTGTTATATTTGACTGCTTTGTTTTATAAATATATTTGTATCATACAACTCTATATAACAATGGAATTAATTCTGGGTCTCATTTGTAAAAGGTCCATTTACTTTGTGAATTGCTTGTTTAATTGAATGTGACAAATCAATGTGTACATATATTAAGTATAGGATTGCTTTATTCTAATCTGTGACACTGCACGCACCACAAAGGTTTAGATCAATATTGTACACTGGGTGCTAGTATGTTGTAAAATAATTATGTATTTCTTTAGTATGTCTCTTAAGCCTTTAAACTGGAAGCAGGCAGGATAGACTGTGGCTTAACATTAGTAGTGATTTAACACTTTACTTCATGAATGGGGATTGTCATCAATTGCTGAGGGAACTGCACACCTGGAAAGGAAGCATCCAGGAAGGCACTGTATTTCCATGATTCTGACAATTTAAATGAATGCTAACTGATACATTAATGATTTGTTTTTTGCAAATAAAACACACAATGTGTGTTTTTAGATATATATTATGTATAATGCAGAAGAGAGACTTTTTCAGCTGCTGCACTCTGCTCCACTCCATTCAACACTGAAAGATTATCATACTTGACTTTATTTACTTGTAGTTAACAATCTGTCCTTACAACAGCCATCCTCTTAAGCTGTATCTCTCAAACTTGGCCTGTCTGTGCTCACTTAAGTCTTATGCAAGCATCCATGCATTTTGCCCTTCACTACATTTTTATCTTCTTGTTATTTACAGTGTGTGTGTGTGTGTGTGTGTGTGTGTGTGTGTGTGTGTGTGTGTGTGTGTGTGTGTGTGTGTGTATGTGTATGTTTTGGCAGATGTTCCTCTATGTGTTTGGTTTCTTTGAAGTTTCACCAACATTACTCTAACTATCCTGTGAATTCAGAAGTGTGTTACAATACAGTATTTCTGTTTTGTGGTTTGTAGCATCTACCACACTTTTATTTTTATTATTTTTTTACTTTCTGTGTTTTGTAGTGCTAGTTCTGAATCTGTTTTTGTGTATTTGTTTCACTCCAGTACTCAAGGATGTATATTTAATTAAGCTGTTCAGGTTTCCCAAAATGAAGAACTAAGCATTCAGCTAATAAATGAAGCAATAAATAAATGAGTGCTAATGTTTCCTTAACTTATGTAACTAATTTTGAGATTGTAAGGTGGAAGGAAAGTTGTGCATAGTTGTTGTGAGTAGAAGGCTTTGTTATACTGTTGGTCTTCTATAAACAGCTGCACAAACTATGAGCCATAACACTGTTTTCAGTGCACCAGGAACAGCTGACTGTGTTGAGCCTTCTCATAATAAATCATATGATGTGATGTACTTGGTGGTTTGTAGCTTATCAGTTCACTCCTTAGAACAGACTTCTCTACTCTCATTTGCTTATGCAGATAACAGAGCTGGAGAATATTTATGATTTAACTAATTAAATAAGTGATGGGCAGGGAACTGTAAGATTTGCTGCTTGTGTTCAACAGTACATATACATTTCCCAAAACTATAGTGGTGTTAGACCTAAAAACTGTTAAAAAGGGGAATTACAGTAAAAAGGAATTATGACACTTTTAAGGAACCACTTAAAATAAAACAGTGACACATAAGCCTTTCCTTTCATTTATATCACTTATCGTTAGCTTCTCATTACTTTACTATTTTTATTAATTTCTTTGTTTAATTTGTTTGTACAAAATATAATGATGGACTTAATGTATACCTAAGCTTATGTAACGACATATTTGTTTTGAAATCTGTTTTAGCTGGTAAAACAAGTACAGTTTGCCTTGTTTTGCTTGAAATGCTTTAATTAAACTCCTGTAATTTGCCCCTGGGAATATTGTTTGTGAGTATCGGAGGAGATTCATTATATCAGTCTGCTTCTTTATGAAGTTAAAATTGTTTTACTCACCAAGCACCTGCTACCTCATGTCATACCTGAATATATGTGTAATTCAGAATGCACCCACTCATTGAAAAAGAAGTAGCACAAATCTATAGGTTTTGTCTGCCTCCTCTTTAAAACTCCTTCCTTTTAGAAATGCAACTCAAAATTATAATGTATTCCAATGCTTCCACAAAGCTAAGAAAGCAACCCCCCCCCTTAAACCGTAAACTTTAAAATGTATAAATCAGTGTGAGTCCTATTTATATTACTGTAGAACATCCTTACCGTAATGCAGAAGAGCACTGACTTCCAGAGTTCTTTGCACTCCTAAAGAAGAGATCTGCACTGCAGTGTACTATTACTACACTCATTTATGCCATTTATGCTGTAGAAAAAAAAAGAAAATGTGGACAGACTGCCAATTACCTACCTGAAGCAAATGTATATACATCATGCCAGCTACGGCTATAGCTATCAGTTGAATTCAGTTCTTACATAGTATATAACTATAGTCTATACTGTTGTTCTTCTTCTGTTTGTAAACGTGCTTGGATACAATGCTTTTTATTAACTTCTATCATTCTACTATATCAGAATGTCCTCAGAGCTTCTTATGGGGGCGGGAGGCTGGGATGATATGGCAATGCCTCACATCATCTGCTTGCCCCCATAATGTTGTAGCTGTCCTCCCCATGTCTAAGGTGGAGAGAAGCTACCACAAGAAGTATTAAGTCTTTACAAGATGGCCAGAACTTGTTACACTGCTCTTTGTCATTCTATGGACAGTGGGAGTACATTTCCATTTGTTATGCCAAATGTTCAAATTGTAGACAGATATGTGAGGTTCATGGTAAGTATCCGAGCTTTTACAGGTGTTTTGGTTCTACCCTGATAGCATATGCCCACACCTGCAATGTTCCCTTTGCCTTACTATCAGTGTTTTACAATATAGTGCATCCTGGACATTTACACGCTGCAATAACTCTTTTTTTTATTTTTATTTATCATCTTGCAGTTATTTCTCAGGCTGTAATATGGCAACAGATGCTTCATTAATCAGTTGTTTATCTGATAATTTCTGGTGGTATTACAGCCTGGGAACAGAAATTTTGTTCTAGTAATTGCTGGTATTTTAATAATAACAGTAATGTAACAAAATATATAAAATTACTTGTTGCAGGGGGAGGGTGAAAACTGCACAAATTGTAGAAAGGGGTACTACTCTTCAATATAACTACTAAATAATACGTCTTCCTCCCCTTTGTGGTCATTTTAAAAACTTTTGAACTTTTCAATTTAAAGTATTCAAAATGAATTAGATATTAGCTTACCATTTAAAGGTCATATTGTCATTTTCTGTCTACGAATATTTGAGTAGATTACCAGACCTTCTGTGAAACCATAATCCATTATTGATTTTACTCAGGAAAAAATGTTTTACCACAATCTAACATAGTCTTTTAGTCTAGCAGGAGGGTGTCTTTCAAAACATGTGAAATGGTAAGAGGCAAATCCAAAGAATGTCTGTCTTCTGCCACCACAGGGGCTGGTATAAATATTCCACAATTGTTCCCTTTTCTAAAGTTTTTTGTGTGTATATTTAAAGTACAAAGGCTTTTAGTGTCTAAGTCTTTAAAATTGTGGAAGAATAATTGATTAATTGATTGTTTCATTGCATATAAAGGGTGTTGACTTGACGCAATGTAATTTCTTCTGTTTCTTGTTCTGAGGAAGTCCCCGAGGTGTATACTGGGGAAGAAAGCTCTTAACAAAAAAAGAGACTGGAGTAACATACTCTTGGTGAGCATTTTGTTTCATGTGTTGGGCTTATGGTGTAGCTACTTGCTCATATTGGCACCTCTAAAGTTTTATTAGAAATTTTATTATTCCACAATTGTTGGCTACCATAAAAGGTGCAAGTGTAGGCTTCCACAGGCAGATATGAGTTGTCTCTGTAACAGACATGCTAGAACCTTTGTCCTGGTTATAGAATCATCTGTAGCTTTCCAAAGTTCTCATATTGGTTGGACGTTTATGCATCTTCTGATTTGACTGAAGTAACTCCTCACAGAAGCACCATCACTAATGTCAACAGTGGCAGATAAATGAACATAAACAATTCTCATTTATGCAAAAAAATCAGTTTATAACCCTAACCGTTGGTCATCACAAAACATCATTTCTAGGTGCAGAACTGCCAACAAAATATTCATCAAAAGTTTATTTCTCAGCCCAGTGCTCTCTCTGGATTTTCACTTTTAAGTATGTGTGAAGCAAGTAAGTCCAGTATGCATCTCCTTAATCTCTGACGTAAGCATTTCTGCTGGAGATACACTTTATCAGAGGAATAATGATGTAACTGAACTAGAACCATGAGAGTTTTGTTAACACACTCTCATCTTTCATTTTCTTACATTCATAGGCATTTACTAGACTTGCAGTACAGGAGACCACGGAGGAGTCTGATTCAGTGTTCCAAATTGGTCCAGAATACTGCCTGGTTAAGTTGCTTGTTAGCAACTCATAGCTTTAATTGCTGGTATTATAAGGAAATTAGTACATGCTCAGGGGTGTTGTGAGGCCCAATGCTGCAGGGTATTATTGTACTTAGAGAATGGGCTAAACGTTAAGTTGTTCTGTATTTTTTATAACTATATACGTTTTATTGTTTCATACTTGCCGTGGCATATGTAATTGTAATAGGAGGAAGCATTTTACATTCAAAATATAAGTTATGTAAATATTTAATGGACACACACACACACACACACACACACACACACACACACACACACACACACACACATGCACACACACACACACACACACACACATATACACACACACACACACACACACACACACACACACACACACACACACAGTACCTATGGTACATGCACCTTAGGGGTCTCATTGTGGGCAAACGAGTAAAAAAATATAAAATGCAAGACATTGTACACCCCCATGCCTCTTAACTCTTCCTGCTTTTGACAGATAGTTCTACTCTGTCCCTTTTATAAGTCAATAATGCCAGACATTAGAGTTTAATACTTCTTTTTTTAAGGGAATGTATGCTAACAGACTGCATGCTACAGTTTGGAATGGAGTATAGAGGTGGGAGTAAGCACATTCATAAAAAAATGCAGATATTATTAAAGATTAATCCATGAAAAATGGATAACCAATTTATTTTGGTTACTGATAACAGCAGTGGTCCCATCCAGAATGAATCTACAGATTTTGTTTAAGCAAATGTGTATTTTTTACACTTGAAAGATCACATTAGAAGGGGAACTGCATTGTCCATCTTTGCACTGTCTCTGTGCCTGCCACTCACTCTTCCTGTGTTTCTCTGTCTCTCTCACACACACACACACACACACACACACACACACACACACACACACACACACACACACACACACACACACACCCATAGATGGAAATGCATGCACACTCAGATACACACACAGTTATGCAAGTATTTATTTCTTTTTTTTCCCTTTACTTTTTTATTTTACGGTTGCTAAACAGCAAAGCCACATATAACAAGAATAAAAAAGGGGTAGCTATTTGCTTTTTTTCTATCTGAATTTCATAGCAGTTTAATATGCTGCCTTGAGGTGATGGCGCTGTTTTTTACTTGGAATAACCTGTACATTAACACCCTGCTGGAGAACATTCATTCTCTAATCGGGATGGAGATGTACAGTTTACTCATTTTCTAATCTCATGTGCTGCCGCTCATTCCTTCATAGTCCGTACAAGTCAGTCTCATCAGTCATTATATGATTATATGAAGCATTAACGTATTTATTTTTACTTATTGTATGTTAAGAAAAACAAAAATATCCAAACCCAGAAAAAAACTGAATGGAGTAAATAGCCAAGAGCACTGCACCAAAAATAAAAATCCAACAGTTTTATTCCACCACGATAAGAGTTTAGCGCTTTCGTAAAAAGTACATAAAACTACTGAAGAAGTCAATTTTATGTACTTTTGATGAAAGCGCTAAACTCTTATCGTGGTGGAATAAAACTGTTGGATTTTTATTTTTGGTGCAGTGTTCTTGGCTATTTACTCTGCTTTTTGTATGTTGTTAACCAGGTAAACCTTTGATCCACATGGAAATGTGTCAGACTCAAAAGTCAAAAAACATAAACGGGCGGCTTGTAATATTCAGGAGCATTTTTTTTTATTTATTGTTGTTACAATAAATAGTTGGTGGTTCACCTTATCTGTGCTGGCCATTTGTGTTTTTTGACTTTTGGTATTGTTCTGGCCCTGCACTTTTGCCATACTTGCGTACTGCTGCTGTGTGTTTAAATTTGTCAGACTCAGCCTGGAAGCACTGTTTTAAGTGACTTCCTCAGAATCGCACAATAAGCAAATAGAGGAAGAGGACTTTAAACCATACACTACAGGAATAAACTCATTAACAGAATAACTTCATAAAATCAATCTTCTGAGCTAACCACAATATAATGGACTATTAAAACAATACAGTAGTTACATGACAACTTGACAAATATGCCTTGTCTCAGTTTTTGCAAATCCCTGCTAGTGAAACAAATTTCATTATTAAATACTACAATTTTTGAAATTCGGTATATGCTTCTATAAGGAGAAGTGGAAAAGGATCTGAAGAACATGGAGATAGGAAACATAAAAAGCAGCAGTATTCATATAACTAGCCAAAGCCTTCTATTTGGTAGCTACCCTTTGCTGTAAGCAACATAAACTTCTCAATACAAATACACTCTACAATGTCTTCCATAGCCCCTCTTATTACAGGTGTTCAACTTGGATCTATCTTATCTCCCATGCTTTTCTCACTCATTAATGAACTGACAGCTGAACTCTTCCTCATCCCATTCATCCAATACAATGATAATATGGTGATTTTTACATCTGGTCATTTGCAGCACTATTACCAAAATGACCTGAAGTATGACCTCTAATAATTTTCCATCTGGCTACAATGAAAAAGAATAAAGAAATCCATCACATTTAGTACAAAACAAAAATCTCTCCATTATCCCTTCTGACTGTAAAACATAATATTCATGAGCAACTGGAAACAACAAACAACTTCAGCTACCTTGAGAACTATTTATTTATTTATTGGCATTTGTTTATTGGGAAAGTCCACTGGGCCACGCAGAGCCCATTTCCAGTGGAGGCCCGGGGTGAAAAGCTCCACATAAATCACAAATAGGATATTTAGTACATCATAAGGCACACATTTTGAGTATATACCGCACAAATGGAGGAAAAAAATTCTTAAAACCAGTAGTACATTTAGAATATATACAAACATTTGATACATATTTAATAAAACTAATTACAATGTAGTACAACTATAGTTGACTTAGTAGTATGGGTGAATATAAAATGCTTAGGTACACACACTTGATATATGCATAATCAAATTAATTACCATGTAGTACAACTACAGTTGCCATAGTAGTATGGGTGAATCTAAAATGCTTTGCATTTAGATGATGACTGAGAGTTAGAGCAGGGGTTAGTTATACCTGCAACTAATCTTTTCATAACAACTAGTTAAATCAGCAACCAAACGTCATATGGCAATTGATTAGACACGTAACCAAACTTCCCATGGTTCTGACACATCAGTAAAGCCAAAGTGAATACATTACTTTTCCTTGATGAAGAAAATCTCCCACTTTTTATCCTCAACAGGCATATTGACAATATTAAAAGGAGTGTTCCTGACCCATCTGAAATACAGATTTGCCATTATACGTCTCACTCTCTCTCAGTTCCATACATGCCATTCAACCACATCAGGCAATGAACGACCCTCCAGGTGCTCATTGTTTCTGTAGCAGTTACGATTTTATGGGGTTGGGTTGCTAGCCAAGCGCCCAACCCTCCTTGGCCAGTGCCCAACCCTCCTTGCATGGTGTACTACACACAATCGCACACACCCACTGACACCTAGGGCCAGTTTAGAGTGTCCAATCCACCTATTGCATATCTTTGGAATGTGTGAGGAAAGCAGAGTACCCAGAGGAAAGCTATCAACACATGGAGGACATGCAGACGCAGCACAGAAGGCATCCCAGCTGAGAATCAAACTGGAGAACCTCTTGCTATGAGGCGACAATGCTAACTGCTGTGCTACTGCCCCACCCACATTATGCATCTGCCTCTGAAAAAAATAGTTTTCCCTTCAAGCCACCGCCAATTATAGTTATCATTCCATCAAGCTTTTGACTTAAAGAGAACAACACTCCTTAGTCCTTAAAAATAAGCTAAGTATTTTCCAGTACAGCACAGATCTGTACTTCTGTTAGGTTCCCTAACTTACAAATAGTTTAATCTAAACTCTTTCTCCAAACTTGACAGCTGTCTCTCTGAATGCATAACAGAAAACAATCTTAGGTCACTACCTTCCTAAGTTACCTCCCTACAAACTCCAATGCTATAATACACAAAGCAGTTTTTTTCCAGTTTGGCACCTCAGATCTTGGAGTCCCTACGAAGCAAGCAAAAACAAAATAACTGCTTCTGAATGTATTTCATTTTGGCCCCTCAGATCTTTGGGTCACTGTGTGGGAAGCAACAATAAATTTACTCCAAGTGAAAATTTAGATCCCAACTAAAAAAACTCCTGCTGAAAGATGTTTCATGCATTTTTCTCTAAAGTGATAGAAAAACTTGGCAGAAACCATAATCCATTATTTCATATCCACTCAATAAAGAATATTCACCTCACATTTTATAGCATAATTATCTTATCTTTTAATTTAACAGATGCCTAGTTAGAGAAAAAATCCATAACACTTTTAATCATGAAATTATCTTAGCATTTCACACCTCCACTCTTTTCCACCTTCTCCTTCTACTGTCCTCCATTCTCTTTGCTCAAGCTGCCTATCTGCTTTACACATAGCCATGGTCCGACAATTGCAAATGTATCAAATTATAAACAATGTAGAGTTTGCATTCATTTCACTTCAACACTCTTGTCATATTTTATGCTAGAACTGTCACTCTCCAAGAGTGTGTGTGTGTGTGTGTGTGTGTGTGTGTGTGTGTGTGTGTGTGTGTGTGTAAGCAGCAACTGGATTGTACAATTCCATTATGTGCTTGTTATGAAAATACATTTTCATAATATCTTATCTGTTGCTTTCTCCTTGAACCGAACCTGAAATTTGTGCACTGAGATCACTGCTGTAGGGTGATTAACAAATTAAAAAAAATATGAAAAGTAAACAAACTGCAACATTTGAAACCAGTTTCTGGCACTTGAAGCTGGTGTTCTAGAATAGTATGACATAGACTTTCGCACAATTATTTTAGGCCATTCTTTCAAACCTTTTTATATACTTTTGGTAAAGTTTCTGTTCTGGCTGGCATTTGTTTAACCTGGTCAATATGCATTGTTACACTGGGAGAAACATCTAACGCCAACACTTTATCAGGCAAGCCTAAGTCTGTAAGCATTTTTGAAACAGGTAACCTACCAACTAAATCATCATTAGTAAGATACTTTCTTACAACATGCCCATTTGTACATTAAATACAGTATCATTTTCCATAAGTACCAATATTTGAATATATGTGCTTAACTTCTTCCCACTGTAAATGAATTCTGATTATCCACTCTCTACCACATAAAATGCTCTCATTACCTTTAATTGTTATTCAAAGCTAATATTTTTGGCTGCTTTTAATCCATTTTCAGAACAGCAATCCTTATTATTTTAAAATACTATCTTCTACAGGATTTTCAGTACGTAAGTATATCACAAAGCTGTGCTGGTTCTTGTTTTAACTTTATGTTCATTTATCAAGACTATATGACTTCCAGTGTATAATTCAATTTTTACTGACTTGTCATATATCTGTAGTTGCACCAAGAGAGAGTTAATTTTTGAATATATTTATGCGCTTTGTAATTTATACATCAACATGTTTTCTATGAACATTTTTTAAATGAATCCTTCAAAGACTGTGCACAGTGATTAGGAATTATTGGTAGAATGTTGTGAATGGTTGCTGCCCTCCTGCAGTTGGGGTTCTGCATTTTGACTTTGATGATAGCAGTAAAAAAAGTATGTAATTATTATTTTTTTAATTTCTATTTAAAAAACAAGCCATTGTCTACAAGCATGTGGAATGATGCATGGACTCATGTCATCACACCTAGCACAACGGTGATGTGAGGTTGGGGCTCCAGTGTTCACTATGTGTAGCATTATCTGAGTGGATATTGTACTATTACTACTGAAAGTCTAAGTAACTACAAGTGGGTACAATATCAAGGGAAAAAAGATGTACACATTTCCCCTGTAAAGCATACATGTAATTTGTAAAGGGAATGGGTATGCTGATGTGAAAATGTAAAACTTACAATTTCAGTCATGTTTACATGGGTATAAGCTTTCCTGTTTAGGCTTCCACCCTTGACTAAGTGTCACAAAGGAAAGCCCATCAGAGCTTTAACTCTGAGCAGGTCACAGCATCAGTCATGACACTTCTGTTTTTCAAGAGTCCTATTTTTACATAAAATCATTATCTCATGTGGAAATAAAATTAGAATAGGATTAGCAATAGAACAAAGCCATACCTAATACCAAAATGCCAAATAATAATACCAGAATTGTCCAATACGCAGACGATTCCACTTTGATCTGCTGCACCTCTAACCTAACAGATCTCCAATCTCTAACACAAACGACCTTCTCTACCACCAAAAACTGGATGCTCCAAAATCACCTCTCACTAAACGCCAACAAAACTAAGATTCTTCTATTCTCCCTCTCAAAATCCACTCATATTGATAAAAACTTGTTTCAAATTACCAGCCTTAACAACTCCATTATTGAGATTGTACCCTCTGCCAAACTTCTTGGTGTCACCATCGATGAACACCTAAAATTTAACACTCACATCCAGCTAAACATCAAGAAAACCCACATAAAACTAGGTCTCCTGTACAGAAACAACCACTTCCTCTCTCCCTCTGCCAGACAAACTCTGGCCACTACCTATCTCCCCCCCTCTCTTTTGTATGGCACTCCCCTGCTTACTAATTTATCTTCCACTCTTACCTCCAAACTGGAAGTATGCTACAATAAAATTTCCAGATTCGCTACCAAGGCCAAATCCTCCTCTCATCACTGCACCTCCCTTCACTTTTTAAACTGGCTTGAACTCCCCAATCAACTTGACTTCCTCCAAATCACCACAGTCCACAAATTATTATTCCAACCTACTAGCTGCCCTGCACTATCTAATATTCTATGACCTTATACCCCTCTCAGATCCCTTAGATCTACTCACCAAAACCTAATAACTATCCAAAAACCCAAGCGCCCAGCTGGTCAGCTTCTACTATCCTTTTCCCTAACTAAAAAATGGAATGCTCTGCCCTCCACACTGAGGACCTGTGACAACCTTAACACCTTCAAAACTCAACTTCATTCCTACCTCTATCTACACAGGAAATGTAACTGTACTCTCCATCCTATACCTCCCAAGCTCCCCTCTTCCTTTTTTCCTGGCTAACCCTCTCACCTTCCTAACTTCTCTCACATATATAGAATGTATATGTAACTAAACAGTAACATCTAGTGATGATACTGTTATGCCTGTCTTTCTCATGAACAAATCTATAATTTTTGTACTCTGCATTGAATGCTACCTGTCAATTGTAATGCAAATTTTTCTTTGTAATTCATCATGCAATGTAACTTTTGTATTGTGGAGCTTTTCTCCCTGGGCCTCCACTGAAAACAGGCTCCCCAAGCCCATTGGACCTCCCCGGTCATCAAACTGAAATAAATAAATAATAAATAAATTAATTAATTAAAATAGCCATTTCCCACCTATAAACTTTTTAGTATGGTGAAAACTGAAAGTAGATACCTCATTCAGTTTAGTCACAGTACACACAATCTTTAAACTGGGGTCTGTATTAGAACACCGAACATTCAAAATGTCGAGTGTTCTAATATCGAACCCTATCAATCGAAAATTAAAAACATTGAACAGTCAGTGTTCCAAAACGCATACACACAATACAAGCACACCAAACAAACAGCAATCCACACACATACACCTAAACTCTTACACCTAACCCTACATTAAACTATACATACACCACTAACTATCCACTTACCTTAACCCAAACCCTAACCCTAAGGTCAGTCACTATCACACAATCACCTCACCCGTGCCCTAACCCTAACTCACCTACCCTACCCTAATCCTCACGTCCACACAATTGCACACTTACCTGACCCACTCCCTAACCCTAACTCACCTAATCCGCCCTAACCCTCACATCCACACAATCGCACACTTACCTGAACCCGACCTGTAACTTTCCACCAGAGCGCTGAAAATACCGAAGCAACAGAAATGGACAACTGAATTCTTTCCCTAGGAAAAAAGTCGGTTTTCTATTTCTTCGATATTTTCAGCGCTCGCTGAAAACAGGTCGATATTAGAACACTCAACATTTTTAATGTTCGATGTTCTAATATAGACCCTTTAAACTCTCTATCTTTTTCTTCTCTGGGAAAAATGTAAGTTTACTTTCAACTATATGAACATCAGTTTTTGCATCTTTTTTTCCTCATATATGCTTTTGCTGTGAGACCAGTTTTATCACACACAGGCATGCTTTTTTGCCTTAAGTCTGCATTATGAAGCTGTACGCTTTTTATTAAGATACCTCTAACAAGGTTTAGATTTGCTACAGTCCACTTTGTTGAGACCATGTTCTGCAATGTGCTAATCATTTAGTTGGTTGCAAGCTACTATATTCTGCTTTATCTAACACCAGTGAATGAAGGAAAAAACATGCACCACACTGCTGAAAAGAAATAAAACTTTTAATTAATTGATAAGCGCTTTTGCATCTAGATAGACATTTCCTCAGATCATAGAAAACATAAAAATTAACACCATTTAAATAGCAAAGAGTAGATACAAAATAACCAATACTATCATCTAATCAAACCAATTGACTTTAAATGCGGTTTCAAAGGGCCTGTTTCATTGAGCCCATCCCCTGTGTTAGACAGTACAAAATAATCAATTTAAGTTCTGCTTGTTCAACCCTGTTCTTGACATCTCCCATCCTATGATCAACAGAAATGATCTGTATGACCATAAAAGTAAAACAATGCGTGGGACCACAAAGACTGACATGCCTAGCTAGCACGTTCCTTACATCAGATTTTCTGATAGTATAAATATGTTCTCCTATGGTCTCGTCCTCATTCTCTCAATGAGCGGTCATTTTACCTATGTAGAATGAGCTACAAGCACTGCACTTAGATAGATAGATAAACTGTTGATGATTACAATCAGGATGCACACTAAATCTAAACTCTTTGCCTGTAATAGGATGAACAAAGAGATTATTGCTGTCAGTATAAGAACAGATGATACAACTTCCACATCTATCTGTGCCTTGCTGTTGACTGCTAGAAATCTCACTGGTCCCATGCATTGTTCTCTTATAGTAAAGCATATGCTTTAAAGATTTATTATTTCTAAAAAGAAACCTTAGACTGGGACCTACAATTCTTCTGATCTCCTTGTTGGCAGTCAAAATAGAACAATTTTTTAATGAAGATGTCACATATCAAGCTAACATCAGAGGAAAAAGGACATGGTAATGCCCATATATTGAGAGGTAGCAAGAAGAAGCATTGACAGAATCAGAAGTTAGTGTCAAAGAGGATATAAGTTGGAAAATGGTAAGAGGAAGAAAGACTTGTATTGCTGGAAGAGTTAAAGATAGAAAAAGAAAATATAAAGCTATTAATATAAAAGACAAAAGAAAGGGAATGGATGAAGCCTTTCTTATAAGAGATTAGTACAGAATGATATCTCCTAAACTAAGAAATAGAAAAAGAAATAACTTAAGGATTCTTTCTGTGAATGTTAAAAGTATGATAAATAATATTAGAAGAATATCAGTTCTAGAATGGAGTAACAAATGTGACAGGGATATAATTATCTTAGAAAACATAAGGATAGTGACACAGGAAGAAAGACTACAAACACAAAAGTTAAGGGATGGGGAAATAACATTAACTATAGGAAATGAACAGTGTTCAGTAATAGCAATTTTATGTAGAAGGGTAATTAAAAAGTTGGATATTATACTTGTAAAAATGGGAACAATTATTACAGATTTAGGTGACAAAAAAAGTATATAGAATTATTGCTATATATTCATATGTAACTATTAAAGAGAAGGAGAATCTATTTCAGAAAATATAGAATTATGTTCTTGTTAACATAGATATAATAATTATAGGAGATTTCAATTGTGGTCTAAGAAGTAATAAAAATAAAAGAGGGAAAGATGCAAAAAAGATGATAGAAATATGATAGATATAATAAAATGTGGAAAATGAGTTATAAGGAACAAAAAAGCATGGACTTAAAGGAAAGGTACTTTATAAACTGAAATAGATTTTTTTGTATCAGAAGGAATATGTATAATGGAAGAAGAAACTATTATGACAGGTTTTTCAGATCACTTGGCAATATTGGTAGAATATATTATAATGAGGAGTATATAAAGATAGGAAAAGGTATAAAAAAGGTATAAAATGAATAAATGAAAAGATGTGAAATGAAAAAGGAAATAAATACATTAATCAGTGATGGAATGATCATATATATAATACGAGATGATTTTATATCAGTTGGTCAGAATGGTGAATTACTTTCAAAATATATATACAAATAGTTACTTATTGTGGAAAAATAATGAAAAATTAAGAAAAAAACATATGTTTAAACGCATAGTGAAGTGATAAATAATTTGGAAAATAATAATACAGATTACTATGAGAAAGAAAAAGAGATTTATATGAAAAATTATGAGATAATTACATAACTATTACATAAACAAAAATGTTTTCTACAAGGGAAATAAGAATGTTTCCCCTTATTTAAGCAAAATAGTAAAAAAGGATAGTAGTATAATGAGAGAAATGAACAGCAAATAAGGCAATAAAAAGAACAGTCAGCAGCAAATTATGTTGTAAGTTATGTAGATGAAATGTTTAGTAAAAACAAGAGGCATGACATAAAGGAATGGAAGGTTAAATAGAGAACTTGGCAAAGAGATTACCTTATATGAATTAGAAAAGGTAATTAAACAGTTAAATGGAGAACTAGTATCAGGTCCAGATGTGTATAAACATTTAGAAGGATGGCAGAAAAATTATTTAATATGTATGTTTAATGAATGATTAAATTATGTATTGAAATACAAAGAATTATGTAGTAGAATATTATTATTATTATTATTATTATTATTATTATTATTATTATTATTATTATTATACATTTATATGGAAAATAGGAAGAAAGAGAAGATGTAAAAACTGGAGACAATAATTTTAAATAATACATATTATAAGATATTTATGCCTATAATAAAAAAAATTGAAAGTAAGATATGTAATATATCATGTAGGAAAGTGTATAGGGTATAAGAGAAAAGGGATTTCAGGAATTATTAATTATAGTGGCAGAAATTATAGATGATATAAATAGATGCAAGATGTAAAACTTATGGTTGATGATATTAATAAAGCATTTGATTCAATACAGCATGACATTTTGTACAACATTAATAATACAATTAAGCAAGTGTGTATAACAGGTAATGAGAACAATAAAGTAATGATTTTAATTAATGGATGGATAAGTAAAGAAATAGATATGAATAATGGTATAAGGCAAGGGTGTCCTATGAGCAGTATTTTATTTGCTTTGGTTATGAATACAGTAGTTAGGGAGGTAAATCTGAAAATGAAGAATGCAACTTATAAAATTCAAACAGAAGTTGAAATTCCAATTATAATGTCATACGCAGAGGATATTATTATAACTATTAAAATAAAGAATGGATGACAGAAATTATTATTTATTTAGCTGAAATTTTAAGAGAAAGGTATAATGCTTAATAAAGAAAAAAAATAAAGGACTGTGTGACAATAAAAATATCAAGTATTCAATTTTCTGTAAAGGAAATATTTGTTTTAGGGATACAGTTTGATAAAGAAGATCATAGCAAAATATAATATCTAATAATAAAGGAAATAAAGGATATTTGTATACTATGGAAAATGTATAGATTGATGCATATAAAAAAGATGTATAGATTGATGTTTACAAATAAGTGTATCTTATTAATTCAGTGTTATTGGGAAAAGACAGCATATTTGCCTAATGTCATCATGACTCCTAGAGGATTAACTGTGTTAAAAGGGATGTTTTATGGGTCTATTTCACATACCCAAAATATCACATAACTGAAGACCAGATGACTGAGACGAGAATGATGAAACTTCAAATAAACAAATGTCCAAATAGCAGAAACGTTTCTCAGGTTAAGTAACCACTGACCAACAAGGGGAGATTTACCCAATTTACCATTGTAGTGCAGTCCCGGAGTTGGTCTGTTTAGTTAGGGTGTGTGTGTGAGGGGGTTGTAGATGGTGCAATGTGTTCTCCGTGAGTTTTTGGCCCAATGTGGTTACTTACCCTGGGAAACTTGTCAGCTAAGTGGATGTTTGTTTATTTGGAGTTTCTGCTTTCTTGTCTCGGTTATCTGGTCTTTGGTTATGTGGTATTTTGAGTATGTGAAGTAGATCCTGTTTTATATATGGATAAGGAAAATGGAGGATTAGGTATGATAAACCCAATAGTGTATGCTGCTTAATGGGTTTCAACAAATTGTTTATTCGATCCTGATATTGAAATGGTAAGTGAAAAAAAATTATTGACAATTATACTGAAGTATAAGTACAATGAATTTTTGGAAAATATAAGAAATAAAAGAACAAAAGAATATCTAAAGGAAGAAATAGAGAACTATCAACAAAAGATAACATAAGAATGTGGAAAATAAAAAGTGAAGCTGAAAAAGATAGAAAGGCATGGTATAACAATATTATGAAGAAATATTGCTATATAAATCTATGGGAAAATGTTTCAGAAGCAAAGATTAATGCAATTAAAAAAATAAATAAATATATGGTCTAAATGCAGTGTTGAATACCAATATTTTATGTGTAGGTTGTGAATAAAAATTTGCCTGGCAAATATGCCTTATAAAAAGAAAAAAAATGAAAGAAATGTTTATATTGTGGGAAGAAACAACAGAACATGCTTTTGTAAATGTGAGAGTCAAACATTTGTGGAATAAATTATGTATAGAATTTTTTAAGTATTAAAAATATGAAGGTGTAAAGATGGGTATGACTGAATATGGATATTATGAAAAAATAAGTAAAAACGTGAAGATAGATTGGAATAAGAAAGTTTTAACTGCAATTTGGGTAACCTCAAATGAAAGAATTAATGAAATTATGTTTAATGGAAATGGGTATTGTCACTTATTTTAAAGAAGAAGATTAGGTTATGGTTATGCAAAAAGGAGTGGAGATCAATATAAAATGCTAAGTTTTGATGTATGAAGTATGAAAAATGAATCTAATTGTATAACTATGCAACTATTTGAATCTATTTCTCTCTCTCTCTCTCTCTATATATATATATATATATATATATATATATATATATATCGCCTTCACATGATCAAAATTAGACTTACCTGAAAGTTAAAAGGACAAGACGATTTTGCTGAAAACTTACTTTCATGAACAGTTGGATAACTGGAATTTTACTCTGGGAAAGTAGACACTTGGCCAACATGGTGAACTTTGCCCTTTTCCCCACTGTAGTGCAATTTCAGAGTTGGTATATTTAGTTGGAGATGTGCGGGGAACATAGCCTCCCACTTGGATGGGTTTGATTTGCTTCGGTTTGTTTTTTTTTTTGTATTGGAGGCCAGGTGTTTTCTTTAACAGAGTTGAATTCCAGTGATCCGAGCCTTCGTGAAAGTAAATTCTCAGCAAAGTCATCTCATCCTTTTAATTTTCAGGCAAGGACACCCACAGGCAGGTGCAAGGGGGTGCACTTGCATCTTCACCCTGGATCACAGCTGGTTCCAGCAATAGTCCCATTGGCTGGCCAGCAAATTCATTTTCTTTTAATTTTAAAAAAATGTGTTATTTAAGGATGTTCTTCTTTAAGAATGTATGCGTGTGTCATACCTCTCAACTGTATAGATTTTCTCAAAATTTCCATATTTTTCCCTTACGTTTTTGGTCTATTCCTCATAAAAAAATTCTGTCCTTTTTTTTTTTTTTGACAAATTACTGGGTTGAGCTGAGGATTAAAGTTACTAAAAATGACATGCATTTGAGTTTCAGACTTCATATCCCTCAGAAAATGCATTCTAACACAAATCCTGTTATTCTAGCAACTTGCTGAATTTATAAGAGCAATATTTAAAATGTGCCCCTAGTTTTTGGCTTTTGTTCCCCCCTTTATGACAGGCTTTGTCCAAATTTCTTGTGCTAAGAGATTGAGGGGTATGGTGTGTGTGTGTGTGTGTGTGTGTGTGTGTGTGTGTGTGTGTGTGTGTGTGTGTGTGTGTGTGTGTGTGAGTGTGTGTGTGTAAGAGGGAGGTAGCATACCCCTCAGCTGTCCACATTTTTGGCAGAATGTCCAGATTTTTGACCAATATTTTTGTCCGTTCCTCCTAAAAAAGGATTGAAGTTGCAAAATAATGACAGACGTTTGAGTTTTAGACTTAATATCCTTTAGAAAAATGCATACAAACACAAATCCTATTATTCTACCAATTTTCTAAGTTCATGAGAGCAGTATTTATAATTTGTCCCTGTTAATTTAGGCTTTGTCAAGATTGCTTGCACTAAGAGGTTGAGGTGTATGTGTGTGTGAGAGAGTGAAATGCCCTAGTTTGAGTTAGGATGTGGAATTTATTTTCAAGTGCATTTTCAAGGTATTGTGAGCTTCAAGGAAAGAGAAGTTTACTGCTGCTCATGCTAAGTCTGTTTAAAATGTGCAACTGTTTTGTTTAGCAAATAAAATCTTTATTATGGTATAGAATTTTAAAACAGTGTTAGTAGCACAGCAGGTAGCATACTTGTGTTGATCAGAAGCTGTAGGTTCTACTCCCACAGCATGTAGATTTGTATTTTAAGGGGGTGGAGGTGCTGCAGTCCTAAGTATGTCCTCCTTCGGATGAGATGCCTAGTAACTATGAACCTGTTTTTCAGTTTGCCATCTATTCCCTATAGCAATATACCAGCCTACCGTTTTTTAAGGTAACATAGGCAATTTATTCTTCAAGGGCAGCAGGCACTAAATTTGTAGATGAAACACACTGAAATATAAAGTTGTTTTCTAGCAGTAACCTCTTCATTAGTTTCAGATCACTTTAATGTGGAATTATTCAGATGACTTTTACTTCTGCAGAGATTGTGCATATTGACTGATATTGGTGGATCATAATGACAGAAGTTTGAGTGGCCTTTTATGGTTGACATTTTCTGAATCTGCAGTTTTGTCATTTTTGGTTCACATGTTTTGTTTCATGCTTACTTGAAAATGTTTAAAACTATAAATTTAAAACACTCTCTAACAAGTGGTGCTGTATTATACAGGGGATATAATTTAATTATTATATATTTTAATTTAATACAATTTTTGCATGGTCCTAAAAATGTGTGCAAGGGGCCTATGATTTGAAAACTCCTCAAAGGTAAACTTAATACGGCACTGGCCAGATGCATTTTCTTTGAATGTGGGTTTCACTGCTGTTTCAGTGAATGTGTTTCAAAGACAGAGAAATTTTAATGCTAAGTCTGTTTTCATTGTAAGGCTTTGTTTAGCAAATGTCTGTCAGTGTTCGTGCTACAAAATTTGAAATAAAAGCTGTAAATTAAATCCAAATATCTGTAATCATTGTAGAAGTAAAGCATAAAACAGTATGCACACAGAGTTTTGAACAGTGTTTATGGCAGCTGGGGAGAAGTAGCCAAGTAATGGGACACTAGAATGGTTGCGTGGCAGGGGCTGAGTGGGGGTCTCTGGGTTTGCACCCCCTTGCAAAAAATCATGCGTGCTTACCTGCTTTCAGGTAACTGTAATTTCAATCATAGGTTCATAGGTAGGTACTAGGCTATTCGCCCTAGGGCCTATATAAGCCTAGTCAAAAATGTACCCTGGCTTTCGCCATCCAAAAAAATTTTTTTCCTGTGCCACTGTCGAGCAGAGCCACAGAATTGATCCCCAGGGTGAATTTCCTATTTCCCATCCAATTATCAAGATTTTTCTTGAAGAGTGCTAATGAGGAGCTTTGTTTGATATAGATAGGTAGTTTGTTCCAGAGTATGGGGAGTCTCTGGGACAGTAATCTATCCCACCAGCATGTTTTGTTTATTGTGGTGACCAGGTTTAGGTCCCTAGAGCGTATAGCTCAGAGGGATTGGGATTTCTTTAAGTGGAGCATGTCCAACAGCTCTGGTTTTGACATAGCTTTGTATGCTAGGCAGAGATCACCTCTGAGTAGACAATATGTGACGGAGTAAAGCTGGAGTTTTTTGAGACAGTCTGCATGGGGCATCTGTTTTAGGCCGGTAATCATCTTTGTGAAGTATTTCTGCGGCCTTTCCAGTTGTTGTAGATGTCTTGTGAGGTACATACCAAAAGTGGCATTGTACTCTATAATGAGTCTGAGTGACAAGTAGAGGGGAACAATTACTTCATTTTTCCTGGATGAGAAACCTTTTGTGATGAGGTGTGCCACGTAGAAGGATTTCCTGACTACCGTGGTGATGTGATTATCAAAGGAGAGACTACTATCCACCTGTGTCCCAAGGTTTCTTATCACACTTTCAGTGTTAAGTAGACTACCGCCTATGTGGTAGTTCATGGGTACAGAGTTTTTACCAAAGGAGATGACAGCGCACTTTTTAGCATTGAGCTTGAGGCCATGGCTTTGACACCAGGCATCTGTCTCAGTGAGGTCCTTTTGTAGGATGTCCACATCGTTAGGAGTTTCAATTATGGCTCCTAGTTTGCAGTCATCTGTGAACTTTGTTAGCCAAAGACCTTCTGTCTTTAGCCTGTACTTCAGAGAAGTAGATACCAAACAGGAGAGGACCCAGGTATGTACCCTGTGGTACTCCACTTGTCACTGGTCCGAAGTCGGATTTGGAGTCTGCTACTTTCACAGTGCGGGTTCTGTCAGTGAGCCAGTTAACAACCCATGTGAAGGACATTCATATGTATACAGACACACACACACACACACACACACACACACAGATATATATATATATATATATATATATATATATATATATATATATATATATAATATATATTTTGAAGGTTTAGGAATGTTGTATTGAAGTATGTAACAGCATTATCTAGGGAGAGGGTTTTTAGAGTGGTCCAGTCTGTGTATTTTAGGGAGTTAGAGAAGGTACCAGGATTAAGGTTTTTTGTAGAGTGTGTAGAGATATAATTGTGAGATAGCTGTAAGAAAGAGGGAACCCAATGAGTGAAGGAGGGAAGGTGATCACTGAGAGAGCCGGGGAGGGTACCACTATCAGAGATGTAGTGGGGGTGAGAGACCAGAATCCAATCAAGGATACTGCCGGAGGAGTAGTACTTGGAGGGTCTGGTGGTAGAACTGATTAATTGTGAGAAGTTATATAGGTTAAGGTTTAGGGAGTTTGTAGGAGACTGGATGGTGGCCCAGTCAATGTTAACATCACCGAGGATAATGGTCTCATTACTAATGTTGGAGGAGAACCAGGACAGGATGTCCTCGAGAACGGGGATATTGTCTCCAGGAGGAATGTCGACAGCAGCTATACATATGTGTCTGTGTCTATTCATTTGAAGTAGGGCAAGTGTTAGTTCAGCATTGGCAAATTGGGGAATGGGTCTAGTATAGGGGGTGACTGAGAGGGAGGAGGAATAGAGGAGAACAACTCCACCCCCTTTTTTGTGGGTCCTGTCTTTTCTAATTATATGTTAGTTGGGGGGATTATCTCTGAGTCTTTAATATGGGGTTTTAGCCATATTCCTGAGATGGAGAGGATGCCTGACTGATTATGGAGAAGCCAGACATGGAAGTTAGGATTTTGTTACATAGGCTTTGAGCATTCAAGGTGGTGAAAAGAGGGATTTTCTGGCTTATGGGGGATAGGAAGGGGTGATTAGAGTTATAGGGAAAAGAGGGGCCAGAGTTAGGATGAATGTTGCCAGAGATAAGGATGGTAATGAGTTGCCGGATATGGGAAAGGAGGTTTTTAGAGAGTTTGGTCTCTGGTTTTTGAGTCAGGAAATCTGTAGGAATAAGTTGGGTTGAGATTGTGGAAGAGTGCCTGTGGATAGTGAGAAGTTTGTAGGGAAAAAGGAGGCAGTTACTGAAGGAGTAAAGGTAGGGGGATATGAGGGTTATGGTGTGCACATGATGTGTGAAATATGCACATGTAGTATAGAAAGGGGGAGAATGGTTGGTGTTGGGAGGGCTAGTGAGAAAGTTAAGGCAGGATAGGGTGAGAAGAAGAAGTGTGAGTGTTATTGAAGGGACAGGTTTTAAAGGCATAGTGGTTAAAGAGTAAACCAGCTATGGCTATCAAATAAAGGTGAGTGGGAAATGGGATGGGCTGGTGTAGGTGTAGCTGAGAGTTGAGGATAGCTGGAGGGGTGGGAGCTAATAGGGTGAACACTGCCACCTAGTGGCCACACTATGTTTGACTAGTGGGATATGCCAGGAACAAGCAAGGGAATGAGAGGGAAATAAGGAAGTAAAAGGGGGCTGTAGACCACAGTAGGCTACTAGCAAACATGTGGCGAACCTCAAAACTAGGGTGATTTAGGCTAAAGTAATAGTAAATATAATACCACCATAGAGTTACATACACGTTGCAATTCTCTGGGCTGTATAAGTTACAAAGCACAGCAGAAGTCCTGTTTAGGTGTTCTTTCAAGGGCGGTTTGCCAAGGTAGTTTGTGGAACACTGGGAAAACACCCACGGTGGTTGGAACCCAGCAATAGGTGGCTGTAAAGAAGAAAACAAAGGTAAAATGAGTATAGTGTAATTGTTAAATATGAGGAGAAATAGAATACAACTAGGAAGTTCAGTAGATTGGATAGTGGAGGTTTTGATGTGGGAATCATAAAGAATAGTGGATTCATGGGGACAGGTGAGATACGGTAGGGGTAGAGCAGATGGATAAGATAGAGAAATGAACAGATAAGGTACTTAGTAAAAAAATACAACAGCAAGGTGAAGAAGTTACTAGGTCAACAAATGAATGCATGGAGGTTATACATGACAGATGAATGTAACATGAGTCTGGTCTAGCAACTAAATGCTGGATATAAATGGGTCTAGTCTAAGCATCTAAACACTGAGTTTAATATGAGTCTAATATAAGCATCTAAACGCTGAATCACAAGGACGTACACTGATTTCAATGCTGCAGAGAAGACGAGCAGATAAAAAAACAAAAATTAAAAACTGTAGCTCAAACTTTTAAAATTAACTTCCCTACCTTGCTCCCTCCAAAACTAAAAGATTCAAGTGCAACATGGTCTCCTGGTTAACCAAACAAACCACAGCTATTATGCATCTCCGAGACAAAGCCTGGAAACTTACCAGAAAAATAAAACTCTCATCACCCTGAATGAATATAAACTACTTCGCAACAAAGTTAAAACACTTATTGCATCCGACCATAAATCCTACTTCTCCATACTCCAAATTAATCACAAAATAAACCCTAAAAATTTCTAGAATGGTATCATGTCCCTCCTCAATCCTGGTAAAAAAGACAACCCCTACCCTGAACCAAATGCTCCTGACTTGGCCTTAGCTACCCAATTTAATTCCTTCTTCATTGATTCCATAGCCAAACTAACAACTTTCTTTCCCAGCCATGCTTCATCCTCATCTCCATCCTCTCCCATCTCTTCTGCCCAAAATCCTATCACCTCCCAACCCCTTCCCTTCACTATCAAACCTACCCCTACATCTGCCATAAAAAAACTTCTTCTGAACTTGAAACCATGCTCCAACACCCCTGACAACCTTCCTTCCTACTATCTAAAAATAGCTGCTGAAGCCATCACTTTCCCTATCTCTTTTTCTAATAAATCAGTCAGTCCAAGAAGGCTATGTACCCCAACTATGGAAGAAAGCCTTTATTATTCATCTTCATGAAGGGGATAACAATAACAATATTCTCAATTTTTGACACATCGTAATCTTATCCCCTATTTCATAAATTCTTGAAAAATGCGTTCACCTACAACTCCTACCCTACCTCACAGATAACCACCTGCTTACCCCCACACAACATGGATTTATACCTGGCCATAGCACAACAACTACTCTCCTCTCCTTTCTTGAAACCGTCAACAAAGCACGCGACTCCGTCTGCCTAGTGCCTACCCTCCTTCTCGACTTATCAAAGGCTTTTGACACTATCTCTCATAACCTTCTTCTATCTAAACTCTCTAATCTTAATCTATCCTTGTCCTCCATCATCTGGTTCATTAGTTACCTCTCCAACAGGCAACAAGCAGTCAATTGGAAAAAGCCACTTCCTCCTTCCTTAATACTCCTACAGGTGTACCCCAGGGTTCCATATTAGGTCCACTGCTATTCAATATTTACATAAATGACTTTCACTACACTATCCCGAATGCTAAGCTTATCCAGTATGCAGATGACTCTATGATCATCTGTTCTGCCACCTCTATCTCCACACTCTTAAAATTAACCCAAGAGGGCTTCACTTTCACTGAACACTGGATGTTAGCTAATCACCTGGCACTAAATGCTTCAAAAACTAAACTTATGGTATTTACTCCTTCTAGAAACACCACCATAGACAAAAACTGATTCTCCATTGCCAAAGTAATACCTCTCTCCAGGTAGAATCCCACGCCAAACTTCTAGGTGTCCTCACTGATGAGCAGCTCAAGTTTGATACCAATCTACAAACAAACATCAAGAAAACCCACCAGAAACTTGCTATGCTCTACTGCCACAATCGCTTCCTCACTCCCCCTACAAAGCTTCTTCTGTCTACCACTTACCTCATTCCTTCCCTCCTCTATGGTGCCCCACATCTTACTAACCTACAGTCTTCTCTAAAGACAAAACTTTCTTCCTGCTTCAACAAAATTGCCAAGTTTCCTACAGGCTACAAATCCTCCACCCACCACTGTAACGCTCCCCCTCAAACTAAACTGGCTAGAACTCCCCAATCGTCTTTCCTACATTCAACTCACCCATGCCCACAAACTTATCTTCAACCCCTCTCTCTGTCCCTCCCTTGCCTCCTCTCTCATAATGCATCTACCTGATAGACTTCTAAGATCCAACAACCAGAATCTGACTGAACTCCACAAGCCCGCCTGTCCACCTGGTAAACATTTACTATCATTCTCACTAGCACGCCTTTGTACCACCACAGCCACCTTACCTTTAAGACCTTGCTTCAATCTCATCTCATATCCATGTGGCAATGCTCCTGCCTTCACCCCAAATAACTCCCTCAGCATTACATCCTGCTTTCTCACTCTCCTCTCCCTCTCTTCTTAAACCTCACACCAAGCTAATATCCCACCTAATTGCACCTTTCTCTCCATCTCCTAACTTTTTCTCTACTTCTTCCTATTATTCCCTTTTTTCTTTTTTCTTACTTCTACTCTAAACTCTTCCTCTTACCCTACTATAACTCTTACATGATTCCTATGTGAATCTTTTCTGCCCCCACTGTTTATATCTCCATTGTAAGAACAATTGCATTTGTAAATATTTGCTAATGTTTTTCTTAAAAAATATTTTGTTTAAATTCCTACTGTACATTGTAATTTTTAATACTATGTTCTTCAACTATATCACTATATTATGCAATTGCATATGATTTGTTTGCACTGTACAGTATCTTTATGGAGCTTTTCTCTCCTGGACTCCATTGAAAATGGGCTGTCCTTAGCCCAATGGACTATCCTGGTAAACAAACTGTAAAAAAAAAAAAAAAAATGTATATATATATATATATATATATATATATATATATATATATATATGTGTGTGTGTGTGTGTATACATATATTTATATTTATACAGATAAATATAAAGGGCCCCTACTCCTTCCATTGTGAGGGAGAACATTTTTGCTGCTGCACTTCCTGTTCCTGGTGCAGTGGCAGCTAGAAGAAGCTGTGCAGTAATGGAGGTAGAAGAGAGTTGTTCTCTTGGTGATAGCAGTCTGGTTCTTTCAGTAAGACAGAAAACTGTTGAAAAATGAGCAGATGGTACAAATAGCCAGCATCTAGCTGACTTCCTCAGGATTTTGAAGAAGTTTGTGTAACTGATATTGCTTTTGGAGGTTTGCCTGCTGAAAAACTGGTTGGTTTATTGAACAAAAGTGATCCTGAGGAAGAGTCTGAGATTTCATGGTAGGATATGATGAAGTTTTTGAAATGTGCAGCAAGTTCAGTAGAAAGGGAATGAGTCATGATTTGGATGGACATAAGGTTATAGGTTGGATGCAATCTTGAAAATCAAATGCTGATGCAGTTGGAAGAACAAAAGGTACTGTAAACTTTATTAAAAAGAAAAAAAAAGTTTTGTTGTGCAGATAAGATAGAAGAAATAATAGACATATATTTTGTGGGAGATAATTTATTATTACCGTTGGGTTTTAAAGCAAAAGACATTAGATCCTAGATTCATTTGGGGAAAGAGATATTTTTTGAAGAGTTGTCTTCCTCTTGACACTGTTAGACAACCTCTTGTTTTCCTGTCTATCAACGAAACATCTGTTGCTTACTGTGATCCAGAAATAACTGAATGTCTGACTCTTAAGCGTTTCTGTATTGGTGTATATGCTTCTAGACAGGTGAAAAGCAAAGCATTTATTCCATTCAGTTCTAAACAATCTACCTGTAGATGATCCCTATGTATAAGTATTTCAAAACAATTAAGGCACAATCTTTAGTTATTTTTAATGTTGAACAGTAACCATAACTAATTTTTAGCTTAATTTTAGCTTCTGTAAGAGCAATAAGCCAATATAGTTCTGGCATAATGCCCTAACTAAATGGAACATATTCTTTTAGTGTGCCATGTGACTATATACTCCTCGGTATCCTTGTTTTATTTTACGAACCATTTATGTCCATCCTGGCAGAACCCATTTACAATGGAAGCCCTAAAACAAAAGCTTCACTTTCTGTCTTACACTGAACAACATGCAGTATGAGAAGGATTTCTCCTGGTTTAATGAATGGGCAATGCTGATAGCAGTAAACTGTACATAAATGAAACTGTGTTTTGATTGGTCAGATTTCCTTCTGTGATTTATAACATCATTAAAAACATAAAGAGGAAAACACATCCTTAGAAAACATGTAGGTAAAAGTTCAAAACCCTAATGCTTACAAGTAGATATTTGTTTTATTTTTTTTTAAAGTTACAGCCTGCCTATAAAAAAAAATCTTTTCTGCATGGCTATCATGTCCATGAGGAAGAATTAGGGAGAGGAGAAGATTCAAAGTGCAATCAACAGCCGAGCACTGCAGGTAAGCCACAGGCATAACTTTGGCCTTACTGAAATAGCTGAATTTCATCTTGTACTTAAAACTGAGTAATGTATGCTGCAAGAATATCAGTTTTACATCCTAAATATTAATGCCTGATTTACTGAACCAAGGGAAATGAGTCTGATTGGTGATCTTTATTTAGGATGTGGTGTGTACTTAGCAGTTCAGAATTTATCCTTGAAAACTGCTAGCTGTCAAATAGTGTTTTGCAAAGACATAATTGTATAAATTATATAGTACAATCAGCTGATTAGCATCATCAGCAATGTATGACAAAAACCATGACACCACTTTCAGATTAATTATTTAAGTTCTTTAAATTTTGATTAAGACTCTCCTGGAATTCAGAAAGGCTTGGTGAGTTGGGGAAGCCTTACCTGTGCAGTTTCCCCATTGTGTTAAGCATTTACAATTCAGACACCACCCTACCACTTAGGTTTCCTCCTTATGGGGGTCTTAGCACAGAGGGATGTTTTGCAGGAAGAGTTGCAGAATAATAGCGCAGTCTGGGGGAGTGGATCATGTTGATTAGCCATGTGCTGTCCAGAAATGTTTGCAGCTTCCAATTTGTTCAGCTAAGCAATTCAGAGACTCTCTCAGCTAATTAAAATTTTAGTCTAGGAGAAAAAAAAGACTGCCATAAAAGCATGCAGGTCACCCATTCACTCCTATGGGAGCACTGAGAGGGTACGCAAGCTCAGCAATTATGGGGGGTATGTTAGTGTGTGTTAGTGTGTGTGTGCGTGTGTGTATGTGTGTGTGTGTGTGTGCGTGTGTGTGTGTGTGTGTGTGTGTGTGTGTGTGTGTGTGTGTGTGTCATGCATGAATGAAGGTAGATGAATGAGTGTGTGCATATACCTGTGTGTGTGTATGTGTGTGTTGGAAGGTAAGGGTGGGTGAATGGGTGAATGTTTCCTTGAGTGTGATTGACTGTGGGGGAAAGAGCTTGTGGGTGAATGAGTGTGTCTCTTTGTGAGTGTAAGGGGGGGGGTTGCCTTTGCCAATGGGCTGTTAGTGAGAACATTAATGCAGTCAGATCTGCTTGTGTACGATTAAGAGATGTGATAATGAGGTCTTTGTCACATCTGCCATAGCTGTCTCTTAATCACATTTACAATAGTAGCAGATGGGCAAGTGCCACTCTAGCATGTAAGAAGTGCTGTTATTTCGCATTACATGTGCTAATTGACCGACCTGTGTAGGGCAATTAGTGCAAGTGGAGAGCCTTTTTCTGAATCCTGGGATATGTGTGTGCTGTGTTGTGTTGTGTTGTGTTGTATTGTGCTGTGCTGGCATAATGTACTTCCACTGGATAATGCAGTCTTAGTGCAAAGATATTTTGACAAATAAAGTCAAGCAGAGAAAAGAAGGAGCAGTGACTTAACTCTTTGCCCAGTAAGGATGTAGCAAAAAAAAAAAAAAAAAGAAGTGCATAGATTACTTGTTCCTATCATGCACAGTAGCTCTATATTAAAGAAAAGCAGAATGTTTGTGCCTTGTTACCTCCCTCTAAGTATGCACACACGTTATTGATGAGCACTCAGTGCCTCCTGACAAGTGGAGGAGAAACCAATGGAGCCATTTAATGACTGAACAGAGGAACTTAAAGAGGTACCTTCAGGAGACTTAGTCAAAAAATACATTAACAAATTAAGTACGTGCTATACACTTGTAACCCTTTAGCCATGTTCCAGCAGAGCCCCGTCCCATTCTTCATGTACAGAGAACTGATTCTATTTATCAAGCTTCTAGACTGAACCAGTGGCTACTAGCATACCAGCCACACACGGAATGAACAGCTAGAAGCATTGCCATTAGATGCTTATCCCTTGCTCATCAATTGAATCATTCCAGCATTTCTGAAGTCCTGCATATTCACCAAGAAACCATCTGTACTTTTTACTTAGTTAATCATAAAATCATTTGTCTGACTTGCCTCTAAGGCAGCTAAACAGATGTCAGATACACTTCTATTTTCTTGCTTCACAGGGTTTTATTTTTCCTTATTTGTCTAGGAAAGTAACAGCATAATGAAACCTCACACTTCATTGCATAGTTAGCTCAAAGAATTTTTTCATTTTTTTTTAAAAAGGGTAATGCAAAGTTCTAACACAGCTTTATTAGTGATGCGTTGACAAGCAGGTGTGTATTTTGGAGCCATAAGAAATGCTGCTTACCCATTGAGATATTCTGTAGTTGAATCAGCAGGCATATATTATATCAATGCATGTGTGTGTGTGTGTGTGTGTGTGTGTGTGTGTGTGTGTGTGTGTGTGTGTGTGTGTGTGTGTGTGTGTGTGTGTGTGTGTAGGATGGGGAAGGTAGAACAGCAGAGAGCATTCCATCCTCAGATCATTGGTCAGTTCTTCAGTGACTGTACAAACAAAATACTGACTCACTGACCACTCCAGCCCCCCAGCCAAGGGATTAATACATGGCAGAGCTGAGCACTAGTGGTGGTGGGGCTCAGAGAACAATGCTTTGGGAAAGGTTCACACAGATTAATAAGTGCATTATGTTGGAAATGAATCAGTGTAATGTGTTTAAAGGCGTTTTAATGATTCGGACATGCCTTAAAGTTCCAAGTATTAATGTTTGTTTGAAATACAGATACTGGCAGTTTAGTTAGTTTGAGAAGGTCACCCAACTGAACAGTGCTCTTGGGTTGCTGCTAAAAACAGGCAGTTGTGCTTAGTGATTTTATTTATTTAACAAAAAATAAATAAATAAATACATAAACCTGTCCCCATGAGTTTGTATGGGGCAGACAAGAGGCCCATGCCCATAAAGGGCTTGTTGTTCACAACTTCACCAGTGTAGAAGTAGCTGATGAGACGCAAACTTATCAGTTAAGTGCAACTCAGGAGCAAGACATCATTAGAAAAGCGAACAGCACTCTAAGCATCCTTTTCCATGTTTCAAAACTGTCACAACAATAGTAGCAGATGGGCAAGTGCCTCTCTAGCATGCAAGATGTACTGTTATTTCGCATTACAGCAAATACACATTTTTCTGTATGTATACTATTTCTATTAATTTACAGAGTGTAGAAATGAGCTTATTCTATGCAATTTATTTGCCTTGTATGTTGCCCTGACTTGCACATTTCATCTTAGGGTTTAGTCCTACAGCTGTAGATGGTACTTCAGTAATCGGGCATGTGAAAAGTATGTGCAATTACTGTTTCGAAAATTTTTTAAAAGGGCAAATTCAAAAGTTGGGGAAAATAAAATAAGAAAAAGGAGTTGGCTATAGAACCTAATAAAACATACCATTGTCAATATAGAGTTAAGATGTGCAAGGTAATGCATATGCAAATTTGAATGTTTTTGCATTCAACAAGAGATAAAACACTGAGAGGGTCTATTAGCTAAGTACTACAGACCATTTGTTCATATGTAATGTCCCACACACGAGGACGCTGAGGATCATTATGAGCTACTTTTATACTGTGCAGTACTACTTTAATCCTCTGCAGTACTACGTTAATGCTCTGCAGTACTACTTTTATGCTGTGCAGTACTACTTTAATCCTCTGCAGTACTACTTTAATGCTCTGCAGTACTACTTTTATGCTGTGCAGTACTACTTTTCTTTTTTATTTGTGTATGATGGCTGCAACCACCACCCCAACCCAGTATACCTCTATATAATGGATCTGCCTACTTCCTCTAAGATCATATTACTTAAAAAAGGACAAAAATGTATTTTGTTTTCACCCTCAGAGATAGTCTGTTTAAATTTCAAGGGTATAGAGACCGCAAAGACATCTCTAACCAATTATATTACTTAAATATACCACAGTGGTAACATGATCCATCACAAACTCATTTCTGAAATTATGAATATGACCAAATTGTCAATAGCAACATCATATCCAATAGCAACTGGATGAGGCTGTGCTTCAAACTGCTGAAATGAGGACTGCATCATCAAGCAGATAAAGAAACTTGCTTAGATGTAAAATAAGATAGGATGGAATCCATCCAAAGAAGAGTGAAAAATGGAAAGAGTGAGAAAGTACAAGAAATTTTCCAGTATTTCATACAAATAGAAATTGAAAGAAGCTGCTATATAAAAGGTGTGGGGTGATTTTAATTATACAAAGGTATTAAATATGTTCAGTGAGGAAATATTCTATATTAAATATCAGAATACAGGAAAAACAAGACCAGTGAACTCAATATATATGGATGAAGGAATAAGGTAAGAAGTTTCTTATTCTTGAAATATTATTTCATATCAAATTGTTGCACTTAAAATAACAAATGCAATCAACAAGAAATGGTATAGTTATATCCAAATTAATAAAGGAGGGTAGTTATAATATTAGCTCCAGGGAAGTGAATATCCTTTATACTTTTAAGTATAAATGCTCTTTAAATCTTGAGCAGTACCATTATAGCACTAAAACTCTCCACTTTATACAGTTGCAGCTGGTGTGATCTACCTTACTTGATGCCTTTACAGTCTTGCCTGATTGCATATTCTTATCTTTGCTGAAATGCTACATTGATGGTAATGCTTCTAACAACTATTTTTGCTTCTCATTGATTATTGTGTGCTTATTTGATTTAAGTGGATTTATGTATTTAATTAGTCAAAGGTGTATTAAGATAACACATTTGAAAGACTTTGTGGCTTTTTATTAGCTCTCTTTTCCTGTTTAACTTTGTTTGTGTAAAAGCAAAGCTGCTGTTAAGCTCTGATTCTCAGTTTATATAGGAGCTTATCAGTAGGTAAATCAAAGTTAGAAGTTAAAGTACTGAAGGTCTGATACTTCCACTTATGTTAACGTACTGTGCTTGGGAGCTACTGTTATATAACATACGGCATTTACATAAGCAGGCAATAGATAAGAACATGCTTAGAGGTTTACCCAAACTCTTCTCCAGCATGATCTTCTACAGTGTGTTTTGTCATTAAGATGATCAACTCAGCAGTTAACACACAGTACTTAGTGTCCATGATTTAGAGAGATATTTGCATGTTTCTTTTAACCTGCAAACTGAACTTTCTCTGATACATTTTACAAGGTACAACATCAGTAGGCTCAAGCTCCCTCTCCAGATTGACATCAGTGTAACATCAGACAGGGCTCGGAAGCAGGGTCAGGAGACCCAGTTATTTTGGCTCAAGAGGGCATTAGGGTGAAATGTCACAAATACGTGCCTTAAGTAAGGACCTTCCATATATTGTAACTGTTTAGTTAGGTACTTTCTTGATTAGTGTAGGGAAAAATGACTATAGATGGGATCTACAGCCTTTGAAGTAGTGCAACTACCCCCTTCACCTCATTTGATGAATACTGAGGTGTCTCAGGAATACTTTCCATACTGGTCCTCCTTCTTACTGCACCACATTTATGTTTTACTCTATTGCTGTACCCTAGCTACTCCCCTGTTTTTTTCTCAGTCGTAAAGCACAGTGAGTTACTTTTAATTTTTGGCTGCTATCTGTTCCTTGTCTGCTACATGTGTCTGACTCCTAACTCCCTGTCTACATTCTTTCATGTGGGCTGACCTAGTTCTGTCACCTTTAGCACCCTCATACTGCTATTTGATACACTGACCTTTTCTATCTCCCATTCATATTATCTGCCCTATTGTTCGTGTTAATACTTCCAACTTTTTGCTCTCCGTTTTGAACACAGTCACTGCTATTGCTGTGTCCTAGTCTATTAAGTCATTTTTACTTACCTTTTGCTAATACTGATTGTTTTCTTGCATGACTCAGTTTGATCCCACTTTGCTTTGCTCCCCACCCTACCCCCATTCTCACCCACTCATGACATCACTTCTTTTACACTGGGTGTACCCCTCCCTATCCAAATTTGAACCTATCACAAGATCCCTAAATCCTCTCACCCACAGCAGCATAACCATCCCACAAATAGGTTCATAGGTTAACAGGTGTTTACTAGACTAATGACCACAAAGACCTTTTTAAGCCTAGCCATGCATCCCAAATCTCTGACAAGTTCTGGTACCCTTGATATATGTAAGCAGGGGCTTAGGGAATGAAAGATTTACAAGCAGGAGTCTGGGAGATGAACCATTTACAGGTTGTCTCTGTCCATTATAGACATAGTTGTCAAACCAGGGATGAATTTCCACTCACAGGCTCTCACCCCTCCCAACAACAGAAGTTACACCTGCCTCCTCTGCTCTTCATACAGTTACATGCACCTAAATTTCATTATTTCATTCCAAAGATGTGTCTGGAGCATTTCTCTCTGGGCCTCAACTGAAAATGGGCTCTGTCCCATTCGAACTTTCCCAGTAAAGAAATGTTAAAGAAATAAGTAAATAAATTATAAATGCCCTTATTTATTTTCTGCTCCTTATACCTCTGACTGACTTCAGATATCTTTGATGTTCCTCCATTTCCTTTCTCATTATTCATAGTTAGAATTAGCTGATAAGACAAATCTTTTCAACTTACTTCTCTTCTTTAACTCCACCTCTGCCTCCCATCACGTCACACTACATACTACACTTCATTTTTTCCTCTACTCAGGGCTGGTGTTAGCATTTTGGGAGTCCCCCAGCAAATGTCAAGTTGGGAGCCCCTAGACACTTCCAGTCTAAGTATCACACTTCACTGCCATCCCTCTTAAGCAACCTTTTTGTTCATGCTTTAAAGTTTTAGTCATAATATGCAAAGAATGATCTGTAGCTGCAATGTGCTTACATTAGAATAGACCTGTGTACCACACTACATTGGCCCATCTCACAAAAGGGACATTCACAGTTACTGGCATTTAGTTGCAACAATGATATATTACAACTCTATGAGCAGGTCTGAACTTAGGTGAAACAATGCCCTGTGCATGGTCTTCTGTTTCAGCCCCCACCCCCAAACACACACACCTTCTAGCCCTCCTCTCTGTTTTTTACAGCTTGGGTTCCCCATACCATACACATTACTTTATTTCTTCCTTTTCTCGAATGTTGCCATACTCCAACTTTTTCAAGAAGCCATAACTTTCTATAAGATCTGAAGGGCATTTAAATTTTTTTTTCTTTTTACACAACCTTTTCATCCAATGATAGTTTGAACAGAAATTATGATTAAGGAAAGAAATGCACTGCTGTTGTTCAGCTTTTATTTGCCTTGCATCCTCTAAACACACCTTTCCTGACCAAGACAGCACAGTAATAACCATTTAGGAAATGACTCAATTAGGTCAGTGCCCCCAGAAGCCATAGAGGTTATAGTTGCTCTGGAATTTTACAGCATTTTCCCAACCTTTTACTCCAATGGTGGCCTAAACAAACATCATGAGTAAGAAAATAAATTTAGTTTTACTTTTGTTTTCTTTCAAGGAAGATAAAAGTTGTGCCCAAGACTTAATGATCGAAGCTGACAAAACAGTAGCTCACAATAAACTAACAAGGATACTGTGGTGAGGATACACTGGTCCTATCTAGGAATACTATTTGATTCCCTATCCCTCCAAGAAAGACAGTCACTGCCTGAGCATCTCTAGTACTACATTGGTATGAAAGCAGTGGTTCAAATTGCCACAGTCATGGATTTCAAATGACAGCTGACATACATAAACATGACATGCCTCCTCACTTTCTCATCCCTAAGGCAGTCACCTGTAAACATGTCTGGTGTATGATTGTGAACAAAATGAGTAGCGTATTCTACTTTGTTGCTTCAAGACAGTACACTGTCCTTACACAAGCTATAGTAACCTTCTCTGTACACCTCTGAGATGTGTGAGAAAAGTAAAATAAACAATGACCACACTGTACCCAGCCCAAGCACAAGCTATAATGACCCCTTGTGCAGTAAAATGTGGGTGTGGTGGAAACTAAAGTAATCACAACACAGTCTCCAGCCCCCCACATCATGTACAGCAGCTTTCTGTACACAGATATTTGGGCAGGGCTGGGTGTGGTTAAGAGCAGAGGCCATTATCGGCTTTATCCTAACAGGGTCAAATCACAGTCCTGTTCATGTTAAAGAGAATAATCAGAAAATTAATACATTTTTTCTCCTCATTTTTTCCCCAACCAGCAGAAGCTTTTGTGGGATCCCCATGCAGTCAAGTATGATCAAGGAAGCCCCTTCATCCATTTATACAGTCTTGGGAGTGGGGGCCACCAGACTAGTAGATGATCTAAATGTCTGAATGTTTTGTGATATATTTTATGTCTTACTTTTGAAATATAATTACCTATTAGCTGCATTTTTACAGTTACCCAGAAGAATAATGTATGTGTCCTGTCATTATTGGGTGTGTGAACAGATAAAAATCAGCAATAACTTTACACACACACACACACACACACACACACACACACACACACACACACACACACACACACACACACACACAAGCCATAGCAATACTAATTTTATACTTATTTCAGCAAATAGCAATACATTGTGCAACAATGGTACAGCCGCATTTGATAGATGACTGCTGCTTAGCAGTTGTCAAACAGCAGCAGGTGTAAGTCACTTTTATTTACCTCAATGAGGAGTAATGCATACCTATCGCTGTCCCTGATTTCACAGACCTTCCCTGATTTTGCTAATACTTTTGCTCTGCCCTTTGTAAAAAGTTTGATTTGCTGGTAAATCATTCAGGATTACGGGCAGTCAATAAATCTAGACATCAGGGGTTTATACTTCTTATTATCCAAAAAATGCATGTTAATGCAAAAGATTTTATTCTATTAAGCTTTTAAGTAAATTAGCGTAATATTTAAAATATGTTCCTGATTTTGAGCCTTTATTCTGCTATTATTGTCAACATTGTGCTGAATTATTCAGCAAAGAAGTTGAGAGTTATAGTGTCTGATATTCTGCCAGTATTTATAAAACTCCTGAAAGAAAGAAAAAAAAACATCCCTGAAGATCGGAAGCATCAACTTTTCTTAAAATCCAAGATTTGCACTGACATCAGTCACTCTGAGCTGCTGACCTGTCTAGTGCTTGCCTAGCTCATGTTTACTCATAAGATCATAGGAGGTTACTAGGCTAATGGCCTGAGTTTATCCCCAAAAAGAAACCTCAGTCAGCACCTATCGCCCCTGTCAACGAGGGACACAGGTGGAATGCCTGGGACAAATTTGTGTTGCTCTGTTTGATGTGTATGGGAAGTCTATTCCAGAGATGGGGCTCTGGGAGACAAACCTATCTCTCTAGCAAGTTTTTTTGATGTTGTATATTAGATTCAGGCCTTTTGAGAGGGTAAGGCGTGAGGAGTTAGACTTACGGATATGGAGCATCTCTAGTAGGGCAGGGTCCGAAACTGCTTTGTAGGCGAGACACAGAGCACCTCTGTGCAATCTTAGCAGCTTTATCCTAACATGGTCATACCACAGCCCTGTTCAGGTTAAAGAGTGTAATCAGGAAATTAATACATTTTTTCTTGTCATATTTCCCCAACCAACAGCAACATTTGCAGAGGCCCCACACAGTCAAGGACGATTAAGGGTGTCCCTTGCAGCCATGGATATTGCAGGTACTTAAAAAGCTGCCTATGCTGTTAGTTTTAATGGTGAGACTGTCCAACAGCAGGGTATACCTAAGCCAGGGGCACTATGCCAGTGGTAAAATATTTAATGGTATTGTGAAGCCTGTTCCTTGATAAAACACAGGTATTTTAAACAGGGATATCTTTGAATTTTAAAGGAGATATAATTAAGAATTATTACCCATTTGTTTTATTACATATACAAGATTTCTGTACTAAGTTTTGTTGGTTTGTTGGTTTGACAAAATATCAGGATAAGATAACCTGCCGTAGTTGGTCAGGAATAGGGGCCCCCAGTGACCACAGAGTTCACTGGTGCCTAAAGCTGGCTATGCTTTCACTCTCCGTATTCACATAACCTCCCAAAATTCTAAAATGCTGAAATACTAGTATCACTGCTAAAGCTTAACGAAAAAAAACAGCTATTTTTTTTTACAGTCAATATCATCATCATCATCATCATCATCATCATCATCAACAGCCCCCTTTTTCCCATTTTCTACAGGGGGTTGGGGAATCATGTTAACTGTTGCTTTCTCGATTTAGTTCCACACTCCAGCCGTCTTCAACACTCATGCCTGACTGTCACAGATCTTCTTTCACACAATCTATCCACCTCTTTCCTGGACGTCCTCATTTAAATCTTCTCCTGGGCAAATAATTATATAACTTATGAAAAAATCATATTAGGAGATGTAAATATTGACTGAGAAAACCTTACATCAGACTTTCACTCAGCTGGTATCAACCTTTATGTTTATGGACAACTTATCAAAAAACACCAATTTAATTTTAATAGTGTCAACAGTAAAGGTGCAATTCTATACTAGATACTGATCTCTGACCCTAATAAATGTATAAACTCTGGAACCTATCCAAACTCACTTATTGACATCATTCCAGTTTACACCTATAGGAATAACACCCACCAACCTAACACTCATCAATTTAAAACATTCCAAAACATTTCTAAATCCAATATAGACTCCTTCATTAATGCAGTCTTTACTTGGTCTGTCCTAAAAACTCTCCATTCAGTGAAGCAGTCAATACTTTTAATACCTTATTTTTAAATACTTTAAACAGCTATGCCCCACTCCGCAAAAATGAGTGAAAATTAACCACTCACCATGGCTCTCGACCCAGCCAGAAAATACAGTGTCTAACGGAGACAAAACTTGGAAAGAATGGCTTAAACATAAAATTCCCTGTAATCTGCAGCATTATAGAGAATTATGCAATCTGAGTAAAAAAAAACAAGTTAACCTAGGTAAAAAACAACACTATAGCCACCTAAAACTTCAACATAAAAATGACTCCCCCAAAATTCTGAACATCAATACATAACTTGTTACATCTGGGTTCAAACAAGGAAACCAGCCCTTCCCATAATACCTCTTCACTAGAAACTGCAACCTTATTCAATACCTACTTCACAGAAAGCATCACCTCCCCAACTAAAAACTCTTCAACCTATTGAGTACTTCTACCACACACTCAATAACACCAAATCCTAGTAATTTAGCAAACAACAATTTTGAACCAAAACCAACACTCTCCATACACCATACACACTACCACTTCCTTTATTACTCCCCAGCATCTCCACCTGGATTTTATTTACCCCCCATATCCATTGCTAGCACCTTCCACACAGGACCTGTCACCACAGCAAGGATAAAAAAACAACTTCTAATTAAACTCAAATGTTGCTGCATTGCAGCTGACAATCTCTCACTTTAATGCCAAAAGATAGCTGCTGATGCCATAGCATACTCAGTCTCTATCCTTATCAATAGATCAATATTTGAATCCTATGTAACCTGACTATAGATAAAATTCTATATTATCACTCTTCATAAAGGTGGCATCTTGGCTGATATCTCCAAATTTCGGCCTATCGCAGTATTATCACCTTTCTCAAAAATTCTTGAAAACTCATAAGTGACTCCTCCACTATCTTCTTCAAGAATGGCTGTTAACATCCACCCAACATGGCTTCCAACCAACACTCAGTACAACTATGATTCTCTTATCACTTACTGACACCACAAGCAAATACACGGACTCAGGAAAACTTGTTTCCTCCTTATTCTTTGATCTGTCAAAACCCTTCAATGCGGTTTCTTACCCTAAGCTCCTGTATAAACTGGCTCAACACGAATGATTCCCTTCTTTGTTACTACGGTTCAGTAGCTATTTTGCTGAAAGGTTGCTTTCTGCAAAATGGCAGAATACTCTCTCTCTCTCTCTCTCTCTTTCTTTCTCTCCAGGCCTGCAAATCTCCACTGGTATACCCCAAGGCTCTGTTCATGGTCCTCTACTCTTTAATATCTTTATCAATGACCTCTAAATCTCCTTAGGCCCAGCCTGTTTTTAAACAATGTGCTGATGGTTCTACACTTATATGTACATCTAATAACTTGCCTCATCTCCTTCATGTTATGCAAGAAGCTTTTTCCTCAGTTGAGAAATGGCTGCATAATTCCCAGCTACTACTCAACCCTAAAAAAAAAACAAAACAAAGTTATTGCTATTTTATCTAAATTCACACATGCCTGATAAACTAAATTTCAAAATCTTTTCACGCAACAAAATTAAAATCAAAGTAGTCTCCCATACAAAACTTCTTGGAGTGATTATAGATGATAACCTTAAATTTGACATGCATGTTCAAAATAACAAAAAAAGACTCACCAAAAATTAGGAGTACTCTATAGGCATAAAAACGTCCTTAGCAACGCCACCAAAACCACTCTTGCCATTACCTACCTTCTCCCATCTCTCTTATACAGTCCAACCATCCTAACCAACATTCAGGCTACAGTTAAAAAGTAAGCTGGGGGGCATTCTGTAATAAGGTTGCAAAACTTGCCACCAACAAACAATACCGCAGCTACTAATATATTGCCCTTAAGGCTTTGAATTGGCTCAAACTGCCTCACTACTTAGATAACATACAGCTTATCTACATGTACATTTTTCACAAAGCTGATAACTGCCCTGCTTTTTCTCCTATTCTCCATTCCTATCACCCTAATAGACTACTTCAGTTTAATGAACAACATCATGTCAGCATATATAAACCACACAAATCCTCTGGCCAAAGTCTGTATTTGTATTCTGTCACCAAAAGTGGAATTATATCCATCTGGGAAGCAGATCTACATATAACCTCTCTAACTTCAAACAGCTACTAAAAAACTATCTAAATAAAACCTAGTTCTGATTCTGTACTACCCCAGGCCAAACTTGTCTCTCCCTCCTTGCACCACCAGCATACTTTGACTATATTCAGAGAGAAGGAATTAGTAAAATCAATTTTTTAAACAAAGATGAAAGAGTATACTTAAGGGTGCTTAATGTAATCTCTATGAACTGCAGTTTGTGAATGCTCTATCTATTGACAATGTTCTTTTTTCAACTTGTTATAGGCATCCAAATAATTGCACTATGTATGTATAGGTTCACAATGTATGAATTGAAGCTGAAATTTTACTTTGTTAATATGTCATTCATCTATATTAGGGTTTGTAATAACTTTATTTAACTGTAACCATATTATGTCAATATGGAGCTTTTCTTCCAGGCCTCTGCTGAAAATGGAATATTATCCCAGTTGGAATGTCTCAGTAAACAAATGTCAAATAAATAAATTTCATTTTGAGCTGAGATACTGTGTGGCATGCAGGACATTTCTGTCATCATACTTAATGCCTTGTCTCATAGACTTACAGGAATGATTTTTGAAATACGCTTTTGTCATGAGTTATATGCCACAAGTCATCTGTTTCCATGTCTGGCTGAGAAAGATGTTCTCAAATGGGAGTTACCAGACTGTGGTAGGACAGCAAGATATGCTAATATGTTGATGATATATACTACAGCAACAGTTAAGGAGTGTTGGTCTTGGCTCTGTGTCATATAGGAATGGAGTTCTTAATGCAGCGCAGGTGATCCAGGTTCAATTAGCAGCCCTGTACAGGCAGGTAGACGTGAAGGGGGAATAGCATGCTCACATCTCCCTGGTGGTAGGGCAGGGTAGCTTGAGGAAACAAAGTGGGGCAAGCTGCTGACAATATTTCTTATGGAAGACAGGGATGGACATGCCATTGCATGTCCTCCTTGGACTCTGGAAGTTGGACATTCATGGGGAATGTAAGACGTAACTGAAAACCTTCAAATCACCCCTTATGGCAGTCTGAATGATGGCACCTCCAAGACAAACCTTGCCATGGTGATGGGGAAAGAAATAGATGATTGGATGTAAGGGAGATGGTGGACAAAAGGCAGCGGGGGAGGGGAATATAAAAAAAGTTAAGTTAAGGAGTGGGGACAATCTCCAGAGAGATCTATGGTGGCTCACATTGCCTGGTTGAAAGGTTACAACTTGGATTTAAAGTAAGAAAAAAAGGGGCGGGAAGGGAAACTCATGTAAAATATGTTTGCAGTAGTATTACCTCTTAAATTGATATTATGTTATGTAATGTGAAAGGGTAATAGTAAATACTATATTACATTGGCAAGGGTTTTCCTTCCAGTAAAGTGCACTGCACTTTGATCGGGAGATAAAAACTGAGGTATCCCCATTAAAACCTGATATACTCCACCAACCAGTCTGGAAGCCATATTGGAACACAGATTAGTGTGACTACTGAACAACTTGAAATACTGCCTGCCATTTTCCCTACTACTAAGTAGCAACATATCTTTTTTATTTCAAACTTTCTCCTGTGCAAATAACATTTTCTATTTTAAATGCCTTCGTATTTTTAAATACTAAAATCCACACATGCTGCACTTTATGAAAAATGACCTTCCTTTTCGTTACAGTAGCATCATGTATATTGTCTGACATACTGCAAATCCATCACAATGTAAATAAGCACGCCCAATACACCATCTCAGCTGAATTGCATCAGCTTAGAGAGATAAAAAAGGACAGGAGCTGACATTATACAATGTTATTATTTTAAATTGGTAAGAAAAGCCTTTTTAAAATGCCACTGTATCAGGATCAGCGCTAGCCATTTGGGGGCCCTTAGAAAGTGCCATGTTGGGAGCCCTTGGACACTTCAGCCAAAGTATCACCCTGTCGCTGCCACCTCTCATAAGTAACCTGTAAGTTCTTGTTGTAAAGATTTAGGAGTAATACACACAGACTGAATTATAGCTACAATGCTCTTACATTAGGCAAGCCTTTATACTACACCACACAGATGGGCATTCACAGTAACTGGCAAGTAGATGCCCTTAAGTGAAACAGCATAAATGGTGTGTCCTCCAACTTCGCACACATCCATCAGCCCTTCCAACACACACTAAACAAATTACATTTTTCTTCCTTTTCTCACATTTTGCCTTACTCTTCAGCTTTTTTTCTGAAGTATTGACTTTCTAAATTCTCTGAAGTCATTTTATGTTTTTTTAAAAACATTTAATTCAATGATTTCCTGAATAAATATAATAGCTAAGCCAAGAAACTCAATGTTATTATTGTTCAAGCCTACTTTTTCTTGCATCCTGTGTAGGAAATAACTGAATTAAGCAGGTGTGTGTTGGGGGGGGGGGGTCTGGAGACCACCAGTCTCAAGAAGCTATAGGGCTATAGCTGTCCTGAGGTGCAATTCAGAGCATTTTCACAACCTTTTGATCCAGTGATGACCTGAACAAAAATCAAGAATAAGAAAATAAATTCAGTTTTGTTTTTTTCTTTGAAAGAAGACATATGTTTTATCCAAGGTTTAGTGTTCAAAACTGACAAACTAGTAGCTCACAATCCAAGTCAAAGTCAAAGTAAAGTTTATTGTCATACAGATCAGAACAGAGTAAAAAGTGCGTATCACTGCACAAAATTTCGATACTCAGGTCATACCATAAGAATGACAGTTTACAAAAGGAAGATAGATTAAATTAAATAAAAATTTAAGTAAAAAATTTAAATAGTAAAAATAAAAATAAAAATCAAAATACTAAAAATAAATAAAGTAAAAAATTGAAAGTTTATTTTACAGCAGAAACAAAACAAATACAACACCAGGAATAGACTCAGTAGAAATATAAGGATATATAAAAACCATACTATGAATAAATAAAAGAGGCACAGATGTAAAACCTACCCACAACCAATATAATCCATAAACTTACAGTTTGCAGTTTTCATAGTGCAGATAGAGATGTATAAAGTTACCAAGGGTTTTGCATCCAGGAAGAAAGAGGTCATCCTCTTTCTCTACTCTACCCTCATTAGGCCAATCATCAAGTATAATGCCCCATTTGGCATGCACCTCACTAGACACATGCAACACCTGGAAAGCCACTAAAGTACCTCACGAAGAAGATCCTAGGCTTTAAACACATATCCTACATGGACAGACTCAAAAAATGCCAGCTATTCTCTGTCTCATATTGTCTACTAAGAGGTGATCTCTGCTTGACTTACAAAGCCATATCTGACCCAGCTCTGTTAGAAATGCTACATCTAAAGAAATCCCGATCCCTCCACACCACATGCTCCAGAGACCTCAACCTCATTACCACAATTGACAGAACATGCTGGAGGGACAGGTTCATAACCCAGAGACTGCCCATGCTTTGGAATAGACTTCCCATACATGTCAAGCAGAGCAGCTTACTGCTGGCCCTCTTCAAGAGAAATCTTGATGAGTGGATGGGAAATCGAAGTTCACCCCAGGGATCACTCCAGTGGCTCTACTTGATAGAGGCACTGGGAACTAAGATTGGGCAGCACAATGCCAGGGCACTTTTATGCTAGGCTTGTAAAGGCTCCAGGGCTATTAGCCTACTACACACCTATGAACCTATGAAGTAAGCTATGCAGAGAGTTATGTAAATAATAATGACATATTGCACATAAATAATGTTTTACCCATTTAGCGGGTTAGGCTGTGGGTTTGTCAACTAACAATCAACTAACAATAAACATGTTCGAGAATATACACAAATCCTATCTGGGAATAGCGCCTGTCTTACTCTACCCCCCCCCCAAAAAAAAATAAAAGACATTCAGCATCTGTTGTTGTTGTTGTTGTGTCTTTTGGCTTTTCCCGGTTAGGGGTCACCACAGCAGAACTCCGGTCCGCTAATGATTGGCAGTAGATTTTTACGTGCTGAGTTGCCAGCCCTGACATACAACCTTCAACGAAGGTACACCCATTCATGCATGTCTCCACACAGAAGACGCTCTAGCTGAGAATCGAACAGGAAAACATCTTACTGTGAGGCGACAATGCTACCGCAGCACTGATAGTTAATTCATTCAGCATCTGTGCATCTGTTAAATTAGGATAAAAGCAGAGGCATAGATGGTGACAGTAATATATATCAAGTGACTGATGCCATGCATATACATCTCATGCCTCCTCACTCCTATCCCCAAAAGGCATTGCTTGTGTATGTACCCGATATATGACGATGAAAGTGAAAAAATAATGATCACAGTAATGTATTCCAAGTTGTTGCTCTTAGACAGTACACTGCCTCTACACAAGCAGTAATCACCTTCTTTGCACAACTCTGAGCTCTGTGAGAGAAATTTAAAAAATTGACCACACTGTCCCCAGACCCAACACAAACTATAATGATTTTTGTATACATCTCTGAGGTTTGATTGTGAGGAAAAGTAAGGGGTGTGGGGCCACCAGACCCTAGAAGCATGATGGGGCCTGAATCTTCTGTGATGTGTTTTATGCCTTATTTTTGAAAGATAATTACTTGTTAACTGCATTTATTTTTCTGCTACCCAGAAGAGTTATGTATATCATGGCTTTACTGTGTGTGTCCACAAAGAGAAATTAATGATATTTTTTACACAAACACACACAGACACACGTACACAAATACATACACACACACACACACACACACACACACACACACACACACACACACACACACACACACACACACACTGTACCTGAGAGGTCAGGTCTATTACAATACACTTCACTACATTCACTACATTCATTACATATACACACACAAACACTCTGCACTCTCACCTTCAATGAAACTGAAGGAGCTTCAGTTTACCTATGGCTGGAGGAAACCAGCTCCCATAGGTAAAACCATACAGTGACAGGAAGAGCAGGCAGACTCCACACAGAAAAGCAGGTCTGTATCACTTGATCAAAAAAACTATTTATCAAATAACTATTTGAGGGAGGTGCAGTGGTGCAGCAGTTAATGTTGTTGCCTCACAGCAAGAGGATCTCCAGTTCAATTCTCAGCTGGGGTGCCTTCTGTGCGGAGTTTGCATGTCCTCCCTGCATTCATGTGGGTTTCCTCAGGATGCTCTGGTTTCCTCCTACATTCCAAAAACATGCGTCTGGAGTATTTCTCTCTGGGCCTCCTTTGAAAATAGGCTCTGTCCTAGTCAGACTTTTCTGGTCAACAAATGTTATATAAAATAAATAAATAAACTATTAGTTGAAGCCAAATTGTCGAACCCTCTCTTCATCAAACGTCCGTTTCATCGAACTTTTTCACAAGGAAAAGCAGTGGTTGGTCATCATCATGTCTTTGCCCTTTTCCCCACTGTAGTGTGATCTCGGAGTTGGTATATTTAGATGGGGGGGTGTGGCAAAGCCCCCCACACCTGGGTGGATTTTACATTTTTAGAATTTAGTAATGGGTGCTAGGTTGGATATCGGTTTCTTTTCCCTGTGCAAACTTTCAATGAAATAGCTGTTCATCAAAGAGAGGTTTCGAATATTTGGGTTCAACAAATAGTTATTCAAGAAATAGGTTTTTCACTGAATTGAAAAAACAATATCCAATAAATCAACCTTAGCAAAGTACTGTGAAATGGCAATGCTACTCACTATGTTACTATGCAATGAGCAGTTGCTTTAACACACAACCGGTTTCTGCTAAGCCACTAAAGGTAACCACTTATCATGTATAAGACCTATATTTGTGGCAGTAAGTGAAAGAAATCATGGCAAACATATTAATTACACTGCAAACCCCCCCCCCCCATACGCACAAACGTAGTGACAATGCTAATTATGTTTGTGATAGAAAGTGAAAGAAATGCTGGACTCTTACACTGCAACCCAACCTAACCCCAGACACAAACAAACATAAGCCATGGTAATACTAGTTTGATACTGATTATCAGATACGATTACATTACTTGACACTAATATTGCCACATCAGATTTGTGACTATTTAGCAGTCATTAAACAGGAGAAGGGGTAAGTCACTTTTATTCACCTCATTGAGTAACACATGCCTGTCAGTGTTCCTGACTTCAAAGAGTGTTCCTTATTTTGCCTCATATTTTTGCCCTGTCCCTCATAAAAGTTTAGATTTTGTGGTATATCATTCATGATTATAGAAAGTCTCGTGGACCTCTCAACCAATCGGGGACAACTTTCAACAGAATCGGGAACAAGTCAAGAAAAAATCAGGGACAATCAGGGACACTTTTAAAATATTAGTGCTATTAACTTGAAACATTGATAGAATCAGAGCATATGAATTAATACACATTTTCTGAAGTAAAAGAAGTCTATAACTCTTAATTATTGTCATTATTCATTAAGTGTAATTCACCACCTTTCCTCCAAAATTCACTAGTTTTAGGAGGGATTAAGAGGGACAGAGCTAAAATTTGAGTCAAAATCAGGGACGTCCCTGAAAATCAGGGATAGTTGAGAGGTAGCCAGGCATTGAAGTTTCAAACTTCCTATTGTTCAGAAAATGGATGTTGATGCAAAATATGTTATTCTATCAACTTATTAATTGAATAAAAGGAATATTTAAAAAAAAAGGTATTCATGATTTTCAGCCTTTATTCCACGATTAGTTTTGGCTTTGCCCAAAATTCTCGAGCAAAGAACTTAAGAGTTATATTACCTGGTATCCTGCTAGTATTTATAAAACCCCCTGAAAGAGAAAACCATCCCATAAAATCAGTAGTGTCTCCTCTTCTTAAAACCCCACAGAAGTTATGAGAATAATGTTCTGGGCTGCTGATCTCTAGTACTACATCACTCATGTTCATTCACTGATCACTGGCTTTATCCTAACAGGATCATATCATAAGTGGAGAATGATGCTTTTTTTTCTCTCCTTATTTTTTCCCAGCTAGTATCAGTTTTGTAGGGCTCTCACATAGTCAAAGATGATCAGGGGTCGTCCCACAGCAGTGTGAATTGCAGATGCCTAACACCAGCTATGATGTCCATTTTAGTGGAGAGAATGGCCACCAGCAGGATTTAACTAAATCAAAGGCACAATGTCATTTAATAAACTTATGAAACCTGCTACTTGTCAAAACACTTCTTCATCCTAAGAGTTATTATTACCCGGCTGGTTTATTAAGTACACAAGATTGCTTTGTTGGCTTGACAAATGTAACAAAATATCAAGGATAAGATAAAATGCTGTGGTAGGGCACCTCTCAGGAACAAGGGTCCCTAGCAATTGCAGGGTTTCCTGGTACTTGAAGCCACCTAAGCATTGTATATATAATAGCAATACTCCATGGCAAGGTTGTGTGTAATTCATATATTAACTCACAATGGAGTTGGTGTTCTGCTTTGATTACAGAACAATGCCCAAATCATAGATAAAATATGAACTACCCAGACCATGGTGTGATATATTGCCATATGATACAATAAAATGAAGTCTATTACATTGCTGTCAGGAAATTAAATTGGTTACATTACTCCAGCAAGCCTGGAAGACATACTGAAATAGACAGTGTGATTACTAGGAAATTAAACTTAATACCACTGTTTTTTCACCATTTAGTGGAAAAAGTATACACAATCTTGTTTGTTCCTAAATAGAATTATAACAGATAAAAATGCAAAAGAAAATGTTCATCTTCACATTGTTTATTTTTATAAAAGAGTGCATTGATAACCTTATTTCACTGCACATATATTAAGAAAAACAATTACGCCTGCAGTTGCAAAACTGCAATACCTTAGTATTGCCTCAATTGTCACCATATCCAGCATTATGTGCAAGAGCACAGGCAAAATGTGGAACAACAAAGAGATGAACATTGAAACTATGATGAAAATAAAACCATTTCTAAAATGCAATGCCTTCTTCTTTCAAACTGAATTTATTGTATTTATTTGTATTTGTCACCCATGATAAAGCACTAATCTATGTGGAACTTTATCATACTTAACCCTGGACTACTGTCTATTTGGATGACTTGTTCAGAGTCCTGCAGTAGGCAAATGAACACTGAGGGAATCAAACCCAGGATTATGGATGAAGCTCATTAACAACTTGTGGACTTAATCTTCATCACTAACTCTTATACTTCAGTAAGGATAGTGCTATAAATAATGACATTGTAAAAAAGCAAAAACAGTCTGCATTTTTAATTAAGTAAAAAAATTAAAATTGTTAAATCAAAAAGTAGCTTATGGGTTCCGATACGGAATTCTCACATTACTAAAAGAATCTAAGCAACACAAAAATACAGCCATGAGGACTGAATATGTATTTTATATGTATTCAAATCATAAATTGTACATACCCATTACTGCAACCATTTCCAAATGCAAATTCAGAGAATTATGTAGGAGCAGTCTATTTAATCAATGCCCAGCTCATCAAAATTCAGAAGTGGAGTGATCCTGGAGTTATACATATTTTAGTAAGGGTGTGTGTGGAAAAAACAGTAACAGTTACACATTTTAATATTAAAAACTGTGTTAGCGTACACCCTTTAAATTGAACAGAAAGCTTTTTAACTGAACGCCACCTCTGTACAGTGAATAAAATACAAATCATCTAATTGTAAAGATGATGTGGAAAGTGTTGTCTGAATTACAGTTTATAGCATCAGAAGGAGTCAGCTCTGTACGGTAAAGATCAGAGGTATAATAAAACAAGGATTGAGCAAAGGCTAGCTACGCAGAGGAACTTGGAAAACTCAAAATTAATAGATTGAAAATAACGCTTCTTATATCTTTATCTGTGTATGTCTATATAGCACGTGTTTGAGTGTCTGTGTGTATGTACATATATACATACTCAAACCTCCACGTGTAGACTTCAGAAATGTCTACTATGTCTGATCCCTATCTTCCATATCTCACCTCTCATTGCACTATACATGTATCTGTTTTTTAATTCTTCCAAATGTTTAGGGTTTTTAATACGATATCAGGAATAGCTGTGGTCGTGGTACTGCGGTAGCATTGTCGCCTCACAGTAACATGTTGTCCTGTTCGATTCTCAGCTATTGCGTCTTCTGTGTGGAGACATGCATGAATGGGCATACCTTCATTGAAGGTTGTGCGTCAGGGCCGGTAACTTGGCATGTAAAAATCTACTGCCAATCATTAGCGGACCGGAGTTCCGCTGTGGCGACCCCTAACCGGGAAAAGCCGAAAGACACAACATCAGGAATAGACTCCATTTATAAGTTTGTGAATAATTAAAGTTCATGAAATCAGTTTTATTCCAGTTATAAATGTTTCTCAAGATTACTCTTTTGAGCATCTACAATGTACCCAGGACTACGCCCTTTTGTGGTTTATATATGGTTACCAATGTGCTTGGAATTTATTTATGTACAACATATCGGTAGAAGTGCCTTTCTGCCCTCCCTCTGGCAGCCTGTCAAAGCTCAGAACTCCTCCCACTACCTGTCTGTAAGTGAGAAGGGCCAGTCACCTGCCAAAATATCTTAATTTTCAGGAATTCTTTATGGTTCTTGTTTCTAGTGCCTCTCATCTACATGTATATTATAATGCCTTCAGTGTAACATCTTTGCCAAACTGTTGTGCCTTTCACTATATAGAAAATCTGTCATAAAAATATCACAGTCTGTAACAAAATGTGCGACTGTTTCAGCTTCCGTATTGCAAACCTACTTTTGTCTTTAGATAAGATAAGGTAGGTTTCCTTTATTGTCATTGCACAAGTACAACAAAATTTGTAGCAATCCTCCTAAGGTGCATTCGCATATAATGAACATGAATAAATAAAAGAATACAATACCAAACAATACAACATAATGCAATGCAATGCAGTGAACAACTACGTTATTGCACTTGGGTATATTGCGCATGAAAGGAATAAATTAAGGTGCACAGGAATGTAAACATATACCTTTCATGCAAATGGCTACTATCCATACTCAGTGTGAGTATTTAGCATTGTTCAGTTCATGTTTGGCCCATGGATAGAAACTGGTCTTAAGTCTTTTTGTCTAAGATGGAATGGACCTGAACCGACTGCCAGAGGGCAGCAGCTCAAACAGGTGATGTCGAGGGTGAGAAGGGTCTTTCAAGATGTTGGTTTCCCTGCTGAGACAGCAAGAGCTGAAGAGTTCCTCTAAAGAGGGCAGTGAGCAGCCAGTGATTTTCTAGGCAGAGTTAATGATCCTTTGAAGGGCCTTCCTGTCTACTGCTGAGGTGTTGGTATACCAAGTGGAAATGCAGTATGTCAGCACACTTTCAATAAAACAGCAGTGAAAAGACACCACTAGCTTCTCCTGCAGTTTTTTTTCCTGAGGATCCTCAGGAAATTGAGTCTCTGCTGTGCCTTCTTGACTGCCTCCATGGTGTTCATAGACCAAGAGAGATCTTCTGCCACATGTACACCTAGAAACTTGAAGGTGAAAGCCTTTCCACACAGTCTCCGTTGATGTATATTGTGTTGTGATCTGTGTTGTGCCTCCAGAAATCTATTATGAGTTATTTTCTTTTGGCAGAGTTCAGGGCAAAGTTGTTCTCAGTACACCATTCAGCCAGTCTTTGAACTTTATCGCTATATGCTGTCTCGTCTCCTCCTGAAATAAGTCTAAGTGCTGTGGTGTCATCCGCAAACTTAATGATGGCATTAGTAGAATGAGAGGGGACACAGTCGTGGGTGAAAAAAGTATACAGAACAGGGCTCAGCACACAGCCTTGTGGGACACCAGTGTTTAGCCTGAGAATGGAGGAAAGGTACTGGACTAGTCTAACCGCATGAGGATGGTTAGTCAAAAAAGTCTTTAATCCAATAGCAGGTACATTCTGAAAGTCCTAAGCGAGTGAGTTTAGTGACCAGTCTGTCTGGGATAACTGTGTTAAAAGCTGAAGTAATGTCTACAAAGAGCATCCTCACATAGCTCCCCTGCCGCTCAAGATGACAAAGTGCAGTGTGTCAGGTAGTGGAGATGGCATCTTCCATAGAACTATTTGCTCTGTAAGCATACTGGTGTATATCCAAGATAAATGGGAAACCGTCCTTGATGTATCGCAGAACTAGTTGTTCAAAACACTTTATGATGACTGTAGTTAGTGCTACTGGACAGTAATCACTGAGACTAATGATGATGAGTTTCTTTCGACGTGGAAAGATCGTAGTCGACTTTAGACAAAATGGAATAGTAGACTTAGACAGAGACAGGTTGAAGATCTTTGTGAAGACCCCACAGAGCTGGTCAGTACATTCTTTCAGCACCCATCCCATCACTCCATTAGGGCCAGCAGCCTTTCTTGGATTAACAACTTTGCGTACACGTCTTAACATGATGTTCTTGTACTGTGAAGGTGTGGTTCTAGGTGGCTGGTATAGATGGTGTGAGACTGCTGTGGCCTATCTGCTGGTGCCTAGGCATGACTGTCTCTGCTGTTTCCACCTCAAAATGGTCGAAGAAATAATTAAGTTTCTCAGCCATCGAAGCATCACCCTCAACAGCCATATGGTTACTAGTTTTATGACTGGGGATGTGCTGAATACCTTGGCATAGTCGTCATTGGTCCTTGTTGGTGAAGTGGCCCTTTATCTTCCTTTATTAGGCTGCTTTAGCCTGTCTGATGGCTTTCTTTAGTTTGGCTCTTGCCACGGTGTAAAGGACTCTGTTGCTAGACCTGAAGGCTGTATTGTCGTGCTTGAGAAGAGATCTGACCTCCTTTGTCATCCAGAATTTCTGATTAGGGTACACACGAATATGCCTGCTGACAGTTACATTGTCAACACAGGTTTTTATGTGCCAGAGTACCATTGATGTATACTCTTCCAGATCCTGATCCTTTAAGATGTCCCAGTTATTTCTTTCAAAGCAACCCCTTCCCCCTTTCCCTACTGGTTTAGTGAACTAGTTCATACACAGTACACGTTCTTGAGCTGTTATTATTAGCCTTCCATTTTAATGGTTTACGTTCATCCTTTCTTAGCCATTCATGTGTCAGACCTTGATCACCAGGCATTTCTCCAGTTTGAAATGCCTGATAAAATTGAGAAAGCCTAAAAGAGCAATACTTTTATTTCACAGTTTTACCAAACTATGATACAACATTAAATTTTAGTTAGAAAATAAATCAAGAAATGTCAGATTTAGTTGTTGATTAAACATCAGGCAAAATGAAAAAGTTGGTTGAAAATGTAATTTTCAGGGAGGCCTTAAGGGCAGAGCTTAAGCTACAGTTTCTCACCATAGGTTGAGCTGGGCACACTGCTGTGCCTTCAGGAATAATTATTAATGAAGTCAAAGACAGCAGGTTCACATCAGTACAGCTCCCATGAAATTTTAATCATGTCTGTCTTGTCTTGATGAAAACAAATGATCTTTTTGGAATATTTCAATATGTAATTAACATGCAGAAATGAAAAATAAGCATTTAAAAGTATAAAGAGGCCAGTAAAATGCCTTCTGTAAACAACAACACTACCATCAATGCACAAATATATTTTCTCTAGTATACCTCACTGAAGTTTGGCACTAAATAATAAAAAATGAAGCTTAATATTTCCTGTTTTGGCCTGTTAGTCTTTTTTTACTAAAAAGGAAAGCAAATGGCAGCTCCAAGCATTTTGAAAGTTTATTTAACATACGGTGTTTGAGGCATACAAGGCAGCAAGATATTATAAGGGTTTGTATCTACAGTCCCTACTCTTGACTTGCAGTTACACTAGCCCCTTATCCTTTGCTTGCAGTTTTAGCATGTCAATATTAGATTTTGGAAAAGCCTTGAACATTAGGAGTAAAGCATGAAATTCTGTATGACTAATTTGTTTGACAGGCCAGGAGGTAGTGAGGGGGTGTTACATAATCAATATATGACTGGTCTATGGTGAACTATAGGATGAAGCGGGAAGCAACTACTACTATTCTGATAGTCGTGAGGAAACCAACTTGTTGATATTATGCAGATTTGGTGTTAATGGATGTACCTCCAGCACAAAAGTGGTAGAAAGTCAGGCTGCAAAAGAATACCATCTTGTCAATTCCACTTTCTGTAGCATCATCAGGCAGCACACACAAATCATCATGAGAACTACACCTTTGTTATGACTGTTTTGCTTCTGTGAAGGGGACCTCAGGATGGAAGTATCCCATGCCTAAAAACAGTGTTTGAAAGTATTAAACGCTGATCAAGCCTTCCCTGTATTGCAACAAATGAAGGCATGATTCCTTTCTTAAAGGCCAAAGTGGGTAACAGAGTTGGTCTTCAGTTTTGGGTAATAAAACCTTGCCCTGAGATGTTCTGCATATGAAAAACACGATTTTATGTTTATCTTTAACTCCCCACCTCACTTTGTAGATGTTGCTAGTGCCATTTTATTCAAAGTCTCAACCACTAATGCCACATAGAGGGACAAATAGGCCTTCTTAAATGTCCAGTAACCAAGGTCAACAACACCTCTCATGTAACATTAATACTGATGAGAGAGAACCCTGGAAACATTCTGCAAAAGACTTGCAGCCTTCAGTGTGAAATATGGATTGTCGCAGAGTAAATTGATGACTGACCTATAATCCACGTAAGAACAGTGGACACAGACTAAACAGAAAATAATTTTTAAATGAAATCCTTTAATAAGTAGCCAAATGCATTCTGATCTATACTTCATAGTAATGATGATGATGTCGAAATAAACTTATGGAATACCCTTGTCTGGTAGATTGTGGTATTTTTATCAGCAGCTGGAAAAAGGCCTGCTCACCTGAGCTACATCTAGTTTGAGAGGTTGTCACCTCAATGTGTTAACAACTAATTACCTGACATTACTGCAGACCAACAGTCATAATGCTAGTATGTTTAACTTAGCATTTGTCGGTTAATGCTAGGGTGCAGGATATGCAAAATATTTATGCACTGTGCTGCTTTCAGATTCTGCATGTAGGTTACAATAAGTCATCGACACAAAGTATATTACTAGCTGCTTTGTTCTATTTCCTACTGGCTTTAGAATGCACACACACAACGGCACAGGTAAGCAGCCAAAGCAGTACTATAGACAGCCATGTCTGCACACCTGTGTCACACTCTCCAATCGGTTTACCTTTCCCATTCTGATTTGCAATACCCTGGCTGTTTACAGACTGCCATGTCTGCATAGTCTCCTTACAGAATCAGTGAGCCATTCTCTGATGGTGCATCTGGATAAATGCAAATTGTATTAAAGAACGCAGCAGCTGTACATTAGGAGTACAAGGCTATAATTACTGGTCACACATACAGAATTAAAGACACATTTGCTGTAATAAACACATTATTCTGTTCTGTACTTCCTCTTTCTAATGCTTCAAGCTACTGATTATGCAGGATGCTTGGAAGGGTGACATTTCAAGCTTACAGTCTGTGGCAACTATGTTGACTAAAACTGAAAGACGCATGAAATGTACAAAATATTGCTGCCAAATATCCATCTCAGCTCGATGCTTGAAATGCTTAAGAATTAAGCTTTGAAGCTGACAAATTTAGATTTGGTACAGGGACATTTTACCATGTGTACTGTTTAAGGTCCCTCCCCTGAGTCATATATTTGTCTTGTATTTTACTCTTACACTTTTCAAGCCATCTCATTGCTCTTTGCATAGACAATGCTGTCAGCCAGGTGATATAGATTAATACGCACCAAAACAAGCAGATATAAAAACTATTTTTTCCACAGGCCATCAAGGTCATAAAACAGTTAACTCAGTTTATTAGGCTGGATTATTATTTTCCCCAAGCCTCTGAGGATTCTGCAGGATTGTTTACATATTGTTAATACTTGTTTCTTTCAGAGTTTATTTCAGTATTTCTTGCACTGAGTTGCACTTTGTATGTATATGTATATTTACATTTTTGTCTTGTTCTTAATAGTTGCATATATGTCATTTGTCTTGTTCTTTTTTTTTTCAATAATAAATCTTTATTATTTTACCAATTTTCCATACAATAAAGAAAACAGCAAAGAAAAAAAAAATACAAATAATACCCAAATTAAGCTAATAATACCCATACTACAAACTATGTACATTATTTACATGAATGCTTCCATCCGTTAAACAAAATCAAGGAAGAAAAGAAAGGAGCATGTAAGGACAAGAGTCAAAAGATCTACTATCATTAGAATGAATTGTTCTTACCAACTTTCACATCAAGTATGCATGTCCTGGGGTTGAGCTGAATTCGGTCCATTAAGCTAATATAATGCTGAAAATTTGTTCCCACACCTTCGGGTTATTAATATTCCTTTTAGTATCCTTAATTAAAAGTTTATGTGCTAGAATATGTTTCATGGCTAAACCTTTAAAGTTTTCCCATGAAGTTTGAAATGGAGTCAGCCAATTTGTAGCTATATAAAGTTTCATTAATAAAAAAATATTCATAAGTATAATCATTTGGGTTCTATCCAAATTATTAGGAGGAATGTGTAGAATCATGAAATCCCAAGAAAGTGTAGAATGTTGATATCCCATCTTTTGTAGTTGGATTTTTAAGGAATTCCAAAGTTTGTAAATACATTTACAGCTCCAGAACATGTGCAAGAGGTCCGTTGTTTGATCTTTACAGTATGGACATTTGGGCGAGTTTTCCGAGTTGAATTTATGCAAGCTAAGGCGTTTATGCAAGCTAAGGCATCATTTGTCTTGTTCTTAATATTTGCATATATGCAATTTATGTAATTTACACTTGGAGAGTCATTGAAACCAGAGTCAAATTCCCTGTATGTGTACAAACTTGGCCAATAAATGTGATTCTGATTTTGATAATGTTCCCTTGTTCCCATGATCACAGTAGTTCACTGTCTTTCTATTCCAGCCATAATGCAGTCTTACCTTTCATGTTTCCATCCTTATGATATAATATCTTGTATTTTTTGGACTTTCTTTCTTTGACTCCTCTATGTCTGTTTCTGGTTGCTTTTCATCATCCTCCACATATGAGCAGGTATGGTTTCCTACATGAATTTACCTGTATCAGGATAGCAAAACTGAAGGAGTGTGCTCAAGGAATGTATCCTAAGGACAAAGACATTGCTATTACTAATGACCACAACAAGTAATAGCATGCTGAAGTGAAATACTAATATCCAAGGATAGCCATCCACTGTGGCTGTACATCAGACTATTCCCATAACAGCCAAGGGTACGTCCTGACAAAAGTGACCACAAGGTCATACATACAGTGGATCAGGGCAGACAGGTATAGTGTACACAGTATAGGTATGTGCTAAAAACTACTGTAAATCAATGTCAGTCAAATAGCAATCAAATGCATTAATCAGCATAATAAGCGATACGTTATCTATCATTTCCTGCCTATAGAGCTGCTGAAATTAACAAATATCAAGGAATCCTGTTCACAGGACAGACTCACTGTTATCCTGCAAGAAAACAATTTATAGTGCTGACTAGAGTGGCATAATATCATTGCAACTTCAGAGACATTTAACAAATGAATTAGCAATATTCTGCAGTCTTGTGATTGATTCCCTCATGTTCTACTTTAAAACTGTGTAACTTTTGGCAAATCATTTAACTTGGTGCTCCAAGATTGTTCCTGAAGAGAAACACTAGTGCAACATGGGCCTACCTAGTTAACAAAAAAAATCATGTTAAAGAATACAATACAGATATTTAACATAATGGTGTACTATATATTAGTTTACATAAACATGAGGAACAAAACACCTTGTACTGACTGCACAAAAACTATCCTGCAGATTCAGAAAGAAACCTACCACTGGAGGTAAAAGCTGTAGCCAAAAGGCACTGTTTCCACCATTACAGAAAATACGATTCAGAGACATGTTAACTGCAATGAGAAAAATACCTCATTATTGGCTCTGAATCACCTATAATTACCATGAATGCAAATCAGCACTTTCCTCCTGTTAGTCAGTTACTGGTGGCCCATGCATCATGTCAGCACAGGCACCACCTCTCATCCCCTCTCCACACATATGGGCACACACACACACACACCACACACACACACACACACACACACACACACACACACACACACACACACACACACACACACACACACACACACACACACACACACACTCTCCTGTTATCTGTCCCATTGTTGACAGATTATCCCGGACATAGCTTCACATTTTTCCCTGCAGTCATAGATTGTATCCTTCTAGTCAGTCAGTAATACCAGAATTAGAGTTTCATTCTTCTTAGTGTGCACAAAGTGCATCATGTCATCAGATCTGTCACTCAATTCGTTTTTAAAGTGAGTCCCAGTAATAGTTTCAAACTGTGCCTGATTTTACTGAATGCTCCTGATGTTACCTTTGGTATGTGCCTTGTCCCTTGTTACTCATGGATCATTGCTGTCAGTGAATAATAATGCCAGATATTAGAGTTACCCCTACATCTTAATAGTGTATAAAATAAACTTTAACACAAGCCTTTATCATTTAGTGTAGAAGGTTAAGATTCTGGCTTGTCTAGCTGCTTTCTGTGCCAAGGGTACAAAATTTATCTGCCTCCCCTTTTTAGTTTAACTTGTTCTTTTTTTTTTGAGACCTAAGGTAACGTGTAATGTACCCCTGCTGTCTAGTAGTGGTGCAGAGAACTAACATTCTGCTAAGCAATGGTTGTGTGCTGAGGGTACATGGTTTAAACCCCACCCCTTTTTACTTTAATTTATTTTTTTTTCTCAAGATTTATAGTAATATGTAAGAGTACCTCTCTTGTCTACTTGTAGTGCAGAGGGCTAAAGCCCTACTAAAGAGCTGTTTGTGAATGTGAGTGGTACAGGGTTTGAAACTTTTAAATGCATTTAGGGCACAGTATAAAGAGTATGTATCCCTGGTGTCTACTGCTTCCCTCTACCCCAATATTGCAGATTTGCTCTTTAGTCTAGGGGAATGTGGAGGTATTATGCCCCCCCACACACACACACACACTCACGCACATGCACACACATGCACGTGCATACACACACACACACACACACACACACACACACACACACACACACACACACACACTCATGCATGTGCGTACACACACACACAGACACACACACACACACACACACACACACACACACACACACACACACACACACACACACACACACACTCATGCATGTGCATATACACAAGCACATGCACACACACTCAGGCATGTGCATATACACATGCACACACACTCATGCGGCATATACACATGCACACACACACACACACACACACACACACACACACTCATGCATGTGCATATACACACACACACACACACACACACACACACACACACAGCCCCCCAGCTGATCACACTCATGGACACATTAATCTATTCAGCCTTATACACACATACACACACGCAGTACCTGTTCTCCAACCCCCTGCTGTGACCACCCAGACAGGCTCGAAGTCTCAGAGACACACACACACACACACACACACACACACACACACACACACACACACACACACACACACACACACACACACACTCACACACATTAAACTGAAACCACTCATTCATCTACATACACTCACAACATGTGCATACCCCAATCACCAATACCTTGCCACTAAACTGCCCATTACCTACCTCTGACATGATCTCATCTATTGAAAGCAGTGGGTAACATATGCAGTCAAATGATATTCTGAATCATTGTGCTATGTAAATGCCTTACCAGTGGCCATTCCTCAGAATGCCTCATTAGCATCTGTAGTGGGTTGCATAGGCAGCTCACTAAGTTGCAGCACCTCTTTATGTTACAGTACTGTGGTGGGGCTGTCTCTGAATCAGACTTGTGTTATAGTACTGTGGTGGGGCTGTCTCTGAATTAGACTTGTGTTACAGTACTGTGGTGGGGCTGTCTCTGAATCAGACTTGTGTTACAATACTGAGGTGGGGCTGTCTCTGAATCAGACTTGTGTTACAGTACTGTGGTGGTGCTGTCTTTGAATCAGACTTGTGTTACAGTACTATGGTGGGGCTGTCTCTGAATCAGACTTGTGTTACAGTACTGTGGTGGGCCTGTCTCTGAATCAGACTTGTGTTACAGTGCTGTGGTGGGGCTGTCTCTGAATCAGACTTGTGTTATAGTACTGTGGTGGGGCTGTCTCTGAATCAGACTTGTGTTACAGTACTGTGGTGGGGCTGTCTCTGAATCAGACTTTTGTTATAGTACTGTGGTGGGGCTGTCTCTGAATCAGACTTGTGTTACAGTACTGTGGTGGGGCTGTCTCTGAATCAGACTTGTGTTACAGTACTGTGGTGGGGCTGTCTTTGAATCAGACTTGTGTCACAGTACTGTGGTGGGGCTGTCTGAATCAAAAAGGGTTATCAGGAAGGGTAAAATGAGTTTACCTCTCATAGTAATCTTTCTGAATTCTGCTGTATGTTTCTATCACTTCAGGTCATTGCCTTAACATTCCTTTCTGTTTCCCCAACTCTGTCATGGCAGTCTCATTAACAAAACAAAATCACAATCTAGCTTTTGGTCCATTAAATGGAAAGTAATACCAAGAACAGTGAGTACCTAAAAGCATACTTCAACTTCCTAGTCAACTTAGTGTGACTGCCTCCAAGTCATTTCTTGCAAACACAGCAAGAAAATACAGATTAACCATAGATACAAAATAGACTTACGTCATCTGAAAATGAAGGCCACAACACAAGGCAGTGAGAAGCAAATGCAGTTTCAGATGGTTCAATTACTGCTCAGTCACAGTGACTAAAAAATGACAGTGTCCATTTTATAGTATATGCCTGTGTATGAACCAAATCAGTAACTCACCCTGACTCCTAACTGCAGTAGACAAAACAATCAAGCTAAAAAGCTTGAAATTTGAGCCCAAGTCACTTACAAGAGTGAAACACCCATCTTTTGTAAAGATATGTAATGCACCAAGATGGATGCTGACTACACCTTGTACTTAGAATGGTATTCATCTCCTTTACCTTGACCACACAGTGGTCAAAGGTCCTTCCTAGACCATAAGTAAAACTGCATTCTCAGTGTCATCATTCCATGACAAATATCTATTTTCCTGTGCTTATTTTGAAGTGGGCTCATTATATGTCAGTAATAAAAAGCACTGTAGATGACATACCGTAATTTCACCCACCCTTTAAATTTAAACAGGGGGATTTGGGTGGCTTGTGGGAGTGTCTAACAACTAGGACATTAATGACCCACTTGTAATTGATGGGGGAGGTGGGACTTAAAATGCAAGAATGTCTAAAATTCCTCAGGCAGGTAATGACCACAGAATAGAGCAGAGACAAAAGGAGGCAGAATAATAAAATTCTAGTTTGTAATCATAAAGGTAGCAGATCGCATAAAACAGGGATGTAGCCAGCATTATTGGTCCTGCAAACCAACTTCCAGATTGATGTTGCTCTATTCTAAAGATGCATGCCTCTTAGCATTTAATTAAAAATATCAAAACAAGGTAAAATAATATCAACACATGGTCAACTGAAAAACACAGGTACAAAGTAAGCTCTAAGTATTACAGGTCAGGGTACCATCAATAATTTAATTGTTGTCAACAACATAGACAACATTATTTAATGAACTTATCTCTGTTTTTCTTCTAGTGCTTCATCACATTGCATTTTAGAAAACTGATAAAATTCAAACACTCAAACTAAAAATAGCAGTTGGGAAAAAATAAACAGTTTATGCATAACCTAAATAAAATAATGAGAGTCACAAAATACAAACTGAAGCAAATAAACACAAAAGCCAAAATAAGTAGCTGGATTGAACCCACTCCAGTAATGCAGGCTGCAACTCACCACACAGTCGTAGAATGCAAAATCCACTTTATTAACTTCAGAACATAAAAATCCAAGGATGAGCGCTTTTATCCAGAAAGATCTAGACTTCCTCAGACAATTTACCCCACATAGTTACTTCCTTTTTATACAGTTCAAACATGAAGTTCCACCCAGTTATGAACTAATTAATTATGTCATTAAAAGCACAATATTTACAGTCACTGACCTTAAAAAGCAGACAAAATTATGCAAACTGAAAAAGTTCATGGAACACACCACCCTAAAAAAACACTATATATATATAGTGCATATAAAATGACAATGTACAATAAATATATTTAAATATGTTGAATATGTTAAAACAATAAATATTTGTGTAATTAAATGCTAAAAACTAGGTATAGTAGAAAATGTTAAGAGAAATAAATACCAAACACACATTACCATAATAAATACTGAACATATTAATTACTTAAAAATGTTTAAAATATTTAAAAATGTTTAAAATACCTAATAGAGAAATATATATGTCTATCTTTCCAATGCCTTCAGTTTTAAAATTGGGCTAATGGAAATATGTTCATTCGGGCCTGGCCAGTTCCCAGCATTCAAGCGTAATTGCCAGTATAATTCTCTTTTCTCAAGTAATAGTGACCATGCACTACCCCTCATGTTGGTACTGATGTTATCTATAATAAAAAATTGGAACTTATGGTCAAGTATTGTTTAAACTGTGAGCATTGCTGAACTGTTGAAACTTGAAGTATGTATTTGTTTAATAATTACTTTCTAGTTACTAATGATGTCTTGTACATAAAGTCTAAAATATCTTGTCTAATGCTTGTAACATGCTTTTTGTATAAACTGTGAAGATTCCTGAACTGTTTAAAATTTCTAGTATTTAACTGTATAACAACTAGTACCTGTATGTTAGTAGTCTAGTAATCTCTTGGAGTTTATCGCCCCGGGACTCTACTGAAAATGGACATAAATCCAGTTAGACTATCCCGGTCAACAAATGTAAAATAAAATAAAATAAATAAATAAATTGTACTCCAGTACATGTTTGCTAAGAGAATTAGTTTCATTTTTATTCCTTCTGTCGTGTAGGTGTTCGTATATGTGATTTTTGCCTATGTAAAAGCAAGAACAGGTGGTACACATGGCACAGTAAATCAATTTCTCTGAGTTGCAATTGTATTTCTGATTGATTCTGATTTTGATTTTATTGATGTCAAAAATATTACCTTCTTTTATGTAACTGCAATAGTTACATCTGCTACATTTGTTCATAGAACCTGACCTGTGGTTTGAATAAGAGTTACTGCTCTCAAATATGTTTTTCAAATTGTCTTTCCTATATACCATAATAGGTTGCGGTCCTATTAGTGGTCTGATGTTCTTATCATGTCTCAAAATATACCAGCTTTTTGTTAGGATATTTCTTAGTATGTAACTATCCTGAGTGAATACAGTGATGAAAGAAGTCTTACAGTCACTTACTCGCAACAATGTTAGTTTGTTAATTACTGGTGGAAGGACCACTGTCAATCATATTACAAGAAAGTAAAGGTACATAAAACCCATGCTCTCTCTTGTTAACCACCTCGATCATTATATCACTAACAAACTTGCAAGGGTAACCTCTTTTTCGAAACATATTTTTCAAGTTGTCAAATTAGGATTGCAACTGTAAAACAGAAGTGTACTAACCGTTATAATGTCTGTGAAATAAGACCATCAAAAAGACTAAGAATTTTGTTTAAAAAATACAGTGAGATGTGTAAAACTACTTTCTTCCTGTAGTATGCGAAATAACTGGATACCTAATTTTTTTACACTGGAGTGGCATAAATGTGACAACTCCATAAGAAGTGATAATAAATATATGGATGGCGCACTGTGCAGCGGTTACATTGTCACCTCACAGCAAGAGGTTATCCGGTTAGATTCTCGGCTGAGGTACCTTCTGTGCAGAGTCTACGTGTCTTCCATGCATTTGTGTGGGTTTTCTCTGGGTGCTCCGGTTTCCTTCCATGTTACAAAGACATGCAATTGGAGCATTTCTCCCCCAGCCTCCTCTGAAAATTGGCTCATTCCAAGTCGGACTTTCCCAGTAAACAAAAGTTAAATAAATAAATAAAAGGCCATTGTTATTACTCCTGCTAGACTTGTGTGATAAAGATGCAGGTACTGTGAGCAGGGGAGCCCTCAGATCCCCCCCCCATGAAGCCATTCCAGTGTCCGACTACTTGGCTATTTCTCCCAATTTGCCATAAATACTGTTCAAAACTCTCAGTGTGCATACTGTTTTATGCTTTACTCCTACAATGATTACACATATTTGGATTTAATTTACAAAATGTATTTCAAATTTTATAGTACAAACACTGATAAACATTTGCTAAACAAAACAATAGTCTTACAATGAAAACAGACTTCAAAAGAAAATGAATGGACGTACCACCATGGGCTCACACTTCTGTTAAAATCAAAAACTTTGATAAAAACTGTAGTAAAATCCTTGTCAAAAAAAGAAACAAGTAACAGGATAAGCACTTTCAGCCATAGCCTTCTTCAGATCCTGTCAATGCATCCAATGAACATCCTTAAAATACCATAAATAGCCAATCAACTTACTTCAAAATACCATCCTTATTACTTTCTTGGAGCCAGTAAAATTGCCTTTATAAACAAGTCTCTATATGTTCCTATCAAAACAGCTCAAGAATATACACCTCCAAAGAAACCAATCAGTGTGTTCAAAAAAGTGACTTCCCTTGTATCACGTTCCAACGATGTCAGATCATTACCCTTATATTTTCATTTATTGAACTAGATGCCAGAAATTTAAATATAAATGTAGATTTGGTTCATACAATTGTACCATTTTATGTTAATTAACCAGGGCATCACTCTTAGCTTGATTTTACATGGAAAAAAAGGTAACCAAAAGCTTGCACAGTTAGTTTTGTGTGCACATCCAATGAACATCCTTAAAACCAATTTTAGACCAATCAAAAAATGTCTCAAAAAGCTTATCCCTATTGCTCTCTTCCAGCCAATAAAACATATGCAGGCTCTATATTCTCCTATCAATACAGTTTTGGACTGTATCATGTTTCTTGAAGAACAGTTCCAAGGATGTTTAGCCATTTCCCTAATACTTTCGTTAACGCAACTAAGTGCCAAAGTGCCAAATCTGGGCAAAGCCTAAAATAAATAGGGACAAATTATATTTCTCTCTTGAACTTAGAAAATTGCTAGAAAAACAGGATTTGTTTTAGAATGCATTTTTCTGAAGGACATAAAGTCTGAAACTCAAATGCATGTCATTATTTAGTAACTTTAATCCTTAACTCATCCCAGTGATTTGTCTAAAACAGAATTTTTATGAGGAACAGACCAAAAATATAAGGCAAAAATCTGGATATTTTGTGAAAATCTGTACAGTTGAGAGGTATGACAAACACATACATCCCCCTGCCTCCTTAGAAAGTGGATAGAACTACAAGTTTTGCATTAGTATGCATTTTCTGAAAGATATGAAGTCTAAAGCTCAAATGTCTACCTGACTTCAGTCCCCAATGATTTGCCAGAAAAACAGATTTTTATGAGAAAACGAAAATATAAGGCAAAAATCTGGGATAATTGCGAGGCATACCTCTCAGCCTCTGACAGCAAGAAATCTGGACAAAGCCAAAAATAAAAGTGAGGCAATGGTCCAAAAGTAGGGTCGGTTTTTAAATATTGCTCTTACAAACTTAGAAAGTTGATAGAATAACAGGTTTTGATTAGCACAAATTTTCTGTAGGGTATGAAGTCTGAAACTCATTGTATGCCATTATTTTCTGACAGCAGTCTTTAATGATTTGCCAGAAAACCACAATTTTATGAAAAACTGGGTCTATATCAGAATCGCAAAAGCTGTCTTTCACGAATACATGTTCATCGACACATATACATCAAAAAACGAGAACACAAAGTACCAAAACAGCGAAACAGAGAATTCTGAATGGATTCTCAAATGTCTGCCTAACTTCAGTCCTCAATGATTTGCCAGAAAAACACATTTTTATGAGAAAACGAAAATATAAGGCAAAAATCTGGATAATTGCGAGGCATACCTCTCAAACTCTGACAGCAAGAAATCTGGACAAAGCCAAAAATAAAAGTGAGGGAATGGCCCAAAAGTAGGGTCAGTTTTTAAATATTGCTCTTACAAACTTAGAAAGTTGATAGAATAACAGGTTTTGATTAGCACACATTTTCTGAAGGGTATGAAGTCTGAAACTCGTTGTATGCAATTATTTTCTGACAGCAGTCTTTAATGATTTTCCAGAAAACCACTATTTTATGAAAAACTGGGTCTATATCAGAATCGCGAAAGCTGTCTTTCACGAATACATGTTCATCGACACATATACATCGAAGAACGAGAACAGCAAAGTACCAAAACAGTGAAACAGAGAATTCCGAATGGATTTTCTTGGCCGGCAGGCTGATTGTGAGGATGAGGAAATGAATCCTTTTTCCCACTGTAGTGCGATATCCGAGTTGGTATATATAAGTAGGGGGTTGTGGAGGGTGCAGGGGGGGGCTTGCCCCCTTGCAAAAATATTTGAAAAAGTGTTTTACGTAAGGTTTGTACAGTTAGATTTACCTTACCTATATAGCGATGTTACTTCCGGGAATGCATTCAGCGTTCTCCATTTCGCCTTTTTGGTACTTCACTGTTCTCATTTTTCGATGTTTATATGTCGATGAACATGTATTCGCAAAAGGCAGCTTTTGCGATTATAATATAGACCCAAAAAACTGACCAAAAATATGAGGCAAACATCTGGACAGTCTTAGAAAATCTGGACAGTTGAGAGGTATGTTGTGAGGTATGAAACCCCCCCTTACTCACACTCCTACCTCCCTCTTACTTGCACACACACACACACACACACACACACACACACACACACACACACACACACACACACACACACACACACACACACAAAAACCCTACCTTTACCTACTTACTTCTTACATACAGGCATACACACCCCTACCTACCTACCTATTTTTTACATCCACACACCCCTACCTACCTGTTTCTTACACACACACACACACACACACACACACACACACACACACACACACACACACACACACACACACACACACACCTACTTCTCACTTGTATATTTATCCATAGTCCAAATGTCTTCTGGAATTCAAATTCCACATGGGTACGAAAGATAAAGCCATAAACCACTGGTTGCACAGATGTAGAAGATGAAAACAGGTCACAAACACCTGTTCTGTCTGTGTGACTGGATGCAAATGGCATTCTTCAAGAAGAATGTCATTAAAAAAAACGTTTTTTTTTTTTAACTAAAAAAAAAAAAATCTCCCAGCCAGACAGTTCCTGGGGGGGTGCAAGTGCACCTTCTTGCACCTGCCTGTGGGCGCACTTGACTGTGAGATATAAAATACACATACAATTGAAAAGAAGACTAGCTTGGGAAATGTAGCTGTAAGCTATTTTAGCAAGAAGATATGGTGTCACTGCTGTGTTTAAATTGGCAGTGAGGGAACAAATTAGATGTTACAAGAAATGCACAGGACTGTTAATAGACCAAAGATCAGTTACTTCTTACGAATGATTGTTTTAAAAGGGCGGTTGATTCCAGTACAGACATTACATTGCATGGACAATCTATCATTCAGAGCCTCATCAGTTGAAGTCAACATGTACATCCAGGTCAAGATAAATATAATCCAGATCTTGTTAAAATACCTAACTATGCATTTAAATCCAGTGACTGGTGTCTTGACTAATCATACCTTTTCTTATGTATTTCGGATGAGTATACCCTTCCCCATTACTGTTCATTTTGGCACTGGATACTATTAAACAGAATGTCAATATACATCCAAGTTCACGCTCTATTCTCATAGAGAACTCTCCTTTGTATATTATAGCTTAGTTTTTGTTTCTTATCCAAAGTGTTTTTTACCCCTCCACTTCATTTCCAGTGAATATCGTCATGCAAATGTGTACTCCATGTTATGCTAGGATATTGTGGTACATTTAAGCCTTAATGCCACAATGTTACACAATACTTTTTTTTTCACCAGTCAGTACTACATGAACTCTAAGCCCATTTATGGATGAATACATCGGAGGTGGGTTCCTTGCGCTTTCTGCAACCATGTTCTGGTGAAGCAAGAAACAGTGAAATACTTTTGTTAGTTTCTGTATTTTATCAAACCGGGCTTTTTAAAAGATCAAGGTCACTGGGGGTTAAGAACATTTCTCCTTACTCTCAATATTGTGTGATCTCAGAGTTAGCTTGTGAGGGAGGAGATGTGAAGATAGAAATGCTATTTTTTTAGCTTTTTGTCACAGTCAGCAATTTCCTATGCCGAGTCTCTGTTTTTTTTCAGAGCTAGTGATTCAATAAATGTATGCTTGATGTACAGAGGTAAAGCCATCAAGTTAGTCTGCAAATCTCAGAATGCTAACCTTCAAATCTCAAAATGTTAAAATATATGTTTTCTTTTTCTTGCTTCAGAAAGTAGATGCTCAGTACTACCCTGTACTATGGCAAGGGCACATAACCATGCTTTCAAATCGATATGAAATACTGTGTGAACTCAGCATACAGTTCTACTGTGTCAACTCAGCATACAGTTCTACTGTGTCATACAAAACACTTCTTAATGTGGCTCACAAGAGATACAATAGAAAGGCAACATTTGCCAAACAAAATTCGTTGAATGTCAGGTCTCTTTTTATCAGTATACAGGCTCAGTCAGCTAAAACCACATAAAACTGTGTTTTGTTTCCTTTGAACTCTGGTTCTTTAATTTTAGCCAACTATCCTGCCCCAGCATTGAGCACTGTATTTTTTGCAGAGCTTAAGATCATAAGGTGAAAATCCATTATTAAATGGTATTTGTTAAAACAATATTTTAGCATAATATATCTTGCATGTTCTTTTGGGTGTATATCATTCATTACTACATCTGAATATTTTTTCCCAAACACTGTAGAAACAAACCTGTGATTATATTTCCTAGACGTACACAAATTAAACATCTTTTTTTTTAACCTTTATCTCTACAGGACAGTTTTCTGACCAGCCATATGTGCTTATTATGCATGACTGACCAATAAATGTTAAGTACTCAACTGAATTCAGAGTTGCACTACTGCATAAGTGTAGCACTTGAGAGGTGGCCAAATGTTTCTTCTGCAGTCCTTTTAATATTTCTGCTCACTGTCAGCAATTTCCTTTGAAGAAGTGTACAACTTCAGCCGACAAGTGGTATTTACAATGGTGTAAAATCTTTGAAATTCATTACAGAAAAAGAAAACACAACTGCTGAATTTCTTGTAATTCCTGTTTATTGCACAACAAAATGGCATAGATGTTTTGTGGTCTAAACAGTTGTGTGCTATCACAGTTACCGGAAAAGCAAGTCTGCTATTGTCCTCAGTAATTAATTATAAGCTTTGATGGAAAGTAGCATAAACTTACACCTATCTCGGTCATTCTGTATAACCCCGTCAACGTATAATTTGTAGATTATTTTTCAGAAGGATAATCAGATGAGTTACCCCCGCCATGATATACTCTAATTAGTGAAAGCAAATTCTGCCTAGAACTGACATTTAGTAAGTTTGTCATAAATAATAAACTACGCATCAACAAAATACAGATTACATTTACTACTGGTGTTATCCCCTCACAATTACACCTATTAGTCCCAAGACAACAGATGTTAATCACGAATGAGGAGTGGGTAATAACAACTGAAAGAAAACTGTGCACTATGTTATGTGTGTGTCTTGTGAATTTTCAGTAGACAATAATCATGCTGTCTAGAGATTAATTTTATAAGTTTGAGAAAAGAACAGCAGAAAGAGTGCAGCATCTTGATGGTAGTGGCAGTTGAGGATTGCTACATGCCGGGTTGTTTTGCATTGCTGGTAATTTCCATACCACTGTTCATTCTACCACAAGTGTTGATATTCTGAAGGTAAAACATTTTATCAATCATGGAAATGTCAGCTTCCTAGTACACCATGCAGATATTGCTTAAAAACATAAACAACATCTCACGCATGTGGGGTGTTGCAGCCCCACACCTCCTGCTAATTATATATATATAGACTCTGAGATCATACGGTCCCCTGGGGGAAAGGGATTATTCTCCTACCTGGGGACTGTCAATCTTAGAAAACTGTTGACTGTCTATACAGTAGAACAAATTCAGTTAATTAAACAGATGTTAATCAAACTCTCTGTCATCTAAACCAATGGAACCCATGTAGCTGGAGTATGCCGCACTATGCTTGTGAACTGCAGTCTTAGAGGGTATGCAGAGTGTCAGGGTAGGACCCTTTGTAACAAAAAGAGGTCAGATTAGAGGAGGTTAAAATAGCTTAGGAGAAGTATTTGTAAGACCAGCAAAGTATGTCTTCTCTGGGGAACTGACAGGAAAACCTGCTATAGCAAAATTCTCTAACAAGAATCAAAACACAAACCCTGTGACCTAAAAATAGCAAAAAGGTAAAAAAACAACTAAGACGTTCACAGAACCACACTACCACATTATATCAAGCAAAGCTTGTACAATCTTTCATTTGATCCAACACTAAACAAAAATTCAACATAAAAGTATGAAAATAAAACACCACAATGGATAAAAAGATAACTTAAATCACAGAAAACTGGCATAAATTTACTCTAAATATATGAGAAATCGAACCATAAACTGTGACAAAACCACGGTGCTAAAAAGAAATTGACATAAACATGCAGTCAATAAAAAAAAGCAACATGACAAAAAGGGATGTGATCACAGGGAAACCTATTTATTGAATGCTACCAAATGAGATCTTGTACTCCACAGTGTGACAGCAGGGTTTGTATTGGTTCTATATCACTTTAGACAGCAATGTTCACTTATTCCTATTTAGTTTTGGCAAACAGTCCAAAATCATGAAAATTAGAAAAAAGTTGCTGGTATAATGTTACTTGTGCTCATGCAGTATAAATGCAATATGTGTCTTCAGACAGAATGGCTTCAAACATTCCCTGATTAGATGCACAGTATTAGCTTTAAGGAAATGACCGGTGCAGCAGTCTGTGTCTGGTATTTTGTCCATACTGCTGTATCCGCTTGGCACGTAATACCAGCCATACATTGTTTCAAGGACAAATAATACTCTATTCTGTATAACTTAGGGAAAGACTTATCTTGTGTTCCTGTGTATCTTCAAGATAGGTACAGCCACTCCTAATACTTTATTTCACAACACAAATATTTATCCTTGGTGTGTGTGTGTGTGGGGGTGGGGGGTGGGGAGGTAGCTCTTATATGGGAGCAGAACTGATATGGGGGATTTTCTCTGCTCCCTGTATTTATGTAGCTTCCCAGCCACATCCACTGTTGAGGTGTTAACAACCTTAACAGGTGTAATTAGTAACAAGGTATTTTATAGACACCGCTAGAGCTGGGCTTGGTCAAGCCAAATATCTCAGATGACATATAATTGTCAAGCCTTTAGCTGTCCATATGCACAATAAGCTCAACAGGCCTTCCACCTAATAAGAATCGTAGTCCATAATGAATGGCATTCCCCATTGTCGATCTAGTTGTAAGTAAGTTGCACATATCATTAAATGAGAGCGCTACAGAACCCTAAAAGCCCAAAATCCTGAAGACCAAAATCCTGAAAGTTCAAAATACTGAAAACTCAAAATCTTGAAAACACACAGGATACCAATGCTTACTATATTCCAGTACAAGTATATACAGAAACATATTATCCTTCAACTATATGCAGGGGGACAAGTCTCCCTGCACCCCCATACCCCCTGCTACTTAAATATATCAACTCCGAGATTGCACTTCGCTATTCTAAGTGCAGTCTTGGAGTTGATATATTGAAGTAGCAGGGGGTGTGGGGGGTGCACGGGGGCTTGCCCCCGTTCTTATACTTGTAGAACAGTAATATAATTTGTGTTTTATTTCTTTCTGTATGTACTTGTGCTGGAATATAGTAAGTGTTGGTATCCTGTGTGTTTTCAGGATTTTGAGTTTTCAGTATTTTGGTCTCAGGATTTTGGTCTTCAGGATTTTGGGCTTTCAGGATTCTGTAGCGCTCCCCATTAAACATCAGATTTTTATGTCCATTTGGGAAGATGGCACCACTAATGCTTTTTTTTTTCCATTAGGATATAGAACTTTCATTAGTGAGACATTCATGGCCACCTTTAATTTTAGGTGATCTCATGGTTTGAATCTTTACAGTGCTTGTCTCTCACTAGCTTGAAGTTACTGAGCAAGAATTTTTCAAGGTCTTTTGGAAAGAGCATGGTACGTGAAATATATGAGACAGAAAATAAAGCCAAGACATAATAGCCTGGTAATTAGATTTGTCTACAAAAGATTGAGTTGAAGTATCTAGCACTGGAGCTCTACCTGCAGCTTTCTTTTTCCAGTTTTGATTCATAGTTAGCAAATGTCTTCTGTTCTCACTTGATAGTACAGAGATGTCAAAGTAATTGAGCCAACGCCATTCAAGTCCAGGAACACGCAATGCTTTAAGCAATAATTACTCAGAAGAATGAACATTGAGTACTTTAAGATGGCTGTAACTTCTGAAACCATCAGAAGATTGTCAGCATTCAGCCTACACTGGCTAAAAGACATAAGTGGATCACATAGCAGTTAGAAGGCTAACATCTACTTTCTTCTCCCATTCATCAATCCTGTTTGGTCCTTCTATGACCTGAGTGTTCACATTAGTGGGTTAATGCCCAAGATAAATAGAGTAGTGTGAACAGGATGGGATATTCCTGCCATATTCATTGTTTTGGGCTGAATGGGTCAGAGATTGAGGCTATTCATAAGGAGTAGCGGCTCTGAATTTCCATATAAGGCTCTGACATAGTCCATGAACAATTTTCCAGTGACATACTGCACAATACGCTGAACACTAAGGACATTCCAGTGAAAAATGAAGTTCTTATGAAAATCTATAGACGCACAAAGTCTGTTTCAACCTGGGTATTATCTGTACCAGCCTTAGAGAACAAAAATCCTGCTTGCACTGAACACAGCAAAAACATAATATGCATTCATACTGGGGTCTATTATGGAAGTTATTGTCTTGCAAGAGACTGCCTAGGATCAAGGCCTGTTTGAATCATGCAGTTCTTCAGAGCTGTGCTCCTGGACTTGTACCAGGCTATTTGTATCCAAAAATCTGTAACTGATATAGCATTTCATCTGAACTCTGGCTATAAAAAGACTGGGTAGATGCATGCTGTCTTTTCCCCTCTTTGTCTGGTTATTTGATGTTTGGTGGCAAGAGAGGAATACGATTGAGATGTACATTAATGCACTTCCTCTGTTCTCGTTTATCTGTGTATAACATGTGTATGACAGAAGAGATCATATTTCAGCACTATGGCCTGATCCCAGTTGTTAATAAAGCTTAGCTGCAGAACAGGCAGAAAGCTGGACTGGAAGGTGTAGCTTAAAGTCATTTGATGCACATACATCATTAGTGCTGTGCTCCTCAACTTGGACCATGGCCTTCATCTTCAAAGCTCCTAATGGGTTATAGTAGCTCATTTAAATTCTGGTTCTAAAAGGATTCTCTCCTTTCCCCTCTTTGTCTTGTTACTTGATGTTTTATCAATGTCTGGTTGAAAAAATAGCAGGTGAATGCACCCCCCCACACACTTTGCCTACTTACTTGATGTATCACATTGGTAGAGGAATAGGTTCATAGGTTCATAGGTTCATACTAGGCTATCTGCCCGAGGGCATTTGTAAGCCTAGCCATAGTTTTGTGGCTTACACCACCCCTTAGTTTGGAGAAACTATGCCCATTATTTAGCTGTGCCTCTGTCGAGCAGTGACACTGAGGTAACCCCTGGGGTGTATCTGCGATCTCCCATCCATTGGTCAAGATTCCTCTTGAACAAGGCCAGCGAGGTGCTCTGCCTCACATAAACCGGGATTTTGTTCCACAGCATAGGGAGTCTTTGGGTGATGAATCTATCCCTCCAGCACGTCCTATTAATAACCGTGTCGAGGTTTAAGTCACCCGCCCTTGTGGCTCTGAGGGATCTAGATTTTTTGAGATGAAGCATATTCATCAAATCTGGGTTTGACATGGCCTTGTATGTCAGGCATAGGTCACCTCTGAGTAAGCGGTACGCAACTGAATATAACTGGAGTTCTTTCAGTCGTGCAGCATAAGACAGATTTTTGAGACCCTTTATCCTTTTGGTGAGGAACTTTTGTGGCCTCTCCAGCTGCTGCAAGTGTCGGGTCAGATACATTCCGAATGGGGCATTGTACTCGATCATTGGTCTGATGAGTGATGAGTATAGGGAGACTATGACTTCCCTTGAATGTGCTGCTGTACCTGGAAATGGTACTCTGTGTTGATGAACTTTCTCCTCTGTCATTGGTCTGTCTGAACATAATGAAATTGGGCAGATGCTGCCTAGTCTGCCATTCATGTTGATTAATCAAAGGCAGTTTCAGCGAATGCAAATAAAATTAAAACAACTTGCCAAAATCACTTTCAGAGAACATTTAAAGAAATATTTTACAGGGGGGAGTAACCCCCCTGCACCCCCAGTGTGGTGACCCTTCCCCTTGCACCCCCAGTGTGGTGACCCCCCCCCCCCCCCCACACACACACACACACCCACACCAGAATTATATTAGACAATTGTGAGGTCAAACAACTGTGGAGAAAGGAGAAAAAGGCTATCTCCACCATTGAGGAATGTGGTTTCAGTGTCAAACAACTGTGGAGAAAGGAGAAAAAGGCTATCTCCACCATTGATGAACGTGGTTTCAGTGAACTACTTTCGTTTTATTTCCATTTGTTGAACCTGCCCTCAATAAAATGATATGCTCCCAAGCAATCACATGTTCTTTTTTAATATTTTTATCAAGACCTGTCTTTTAGCTGAAGGAACTATTATGAAGAAAGATACTGCTGCTTCATGTGGTAAAATGTTACAGACTTCTGTTGCCAAACTAGCTGGTTTAAGTATTGATTGATTGGCTTGTCTGCATAGCCAGTAATTAGTAAATATCTAGCTGGCAAGGAAGGAAGGAAGGAAGAACATTGAAAATGAGATTTGTCCTCAATCTGTTTTCTTATTATATGAGGCTGGTTTATAGACAGAAAAATGTTTTCATTATGTTTTTTTGAACAATTATTGCAGTGTAATGTAACTTTGGTGTACTTTGTGACAGCTTCACTTCATATCAAGGCATATGTATCTTTGAGTGTGTTTTTTCTGTGCTTACTTTTCTTGCTGTGGCTGCATTTCCATTTTGAGGGCAAGTCTAATCCTGCGATTAATCCACTTAGTCTTTTGATGAATATATTAAGTTCTGTGTTAATGGCTCAAATGGCATTAGCTAAATACTGACACAGAGGATTATGACTGGGTTGTCATATCAGTGGGTTAATGCCCAAGATAAACAGAATCGCTTAAGAACAAAGCTCAAAAGGTGAATTTCTTTAATTGTTTTCAAGAGCACATTAATAAATAGTTCTGATTAGAAACATAGTCATAATTCTTTGTACTATATGAAGCTTTAGCTGTCCCAATGTACTACAATTTTCAAAGAAGCAAAAAAGAATTGTGAAGTATTTCACAGATTTTAGAAGTGCAACACTTAACACTTAACACATTTTTGCTGAAGCAAAATAACCATCAGTTCAACAAACGGATTTAAAACCCATTAGACACTTCATGCTGCCACATATATTTATTTATTTATTTATTTTTAAATGTGGCAGCATACTCCTCAGTTATCCCTGATTTCCATGGTCATCTCTGATTTTGAACTAAATGTTTGCTCGATTGAAGTGGAAGCATGGCAATTTCAATGAGCAAATACTGCCAACCATTACAGTCAAGCTTCCTAATGCCTACCTTGTTCTAGTGTTATCCCAGCTAAGTACCCACAGTATGTTAAGTGCCACTGACATACGGCTTTTATCTCTGTTTTCGTTTGACTTTGTCCAAAATTCTTGATGTGACAGATCAACATCTAGCTACCAAACTGCTTCTGATGCTGATCTGTGGCAGCTGCTGTTTGTACTGCAGTGCAAGGTCTGACAACAGCTGTTACAGGTACAGAGCAAAGGTCATTAGCCAGCTTCTACATGGAAGAAAGATACATAAAAGGAGCATCTTTATGAACAATTTTTGGAGTGCAATTAGTATGCTCCTTCTACTACAAACATTCTCCTTTGGCAATTCATTTTTGACAGGGATCTGCAACTATAAAGCAAGGTGTATAACTTTTTGCAAAATTGATTGATTTCACCCATGACCTGTTAGTGTAGTAATATGGTAACATATATTATTATTATTATTATTTTACATTTGTTGACCGGGCTGGTCCAACTGGATACATGTCCATTTTCAGTGGAGGCCCGGGGAGAAAAGCTCTGCACTACAAAATAGTATTTACAAGACATAAGTACATTGTAAGTTTTAGCTGTTGTAGAGGTATTTCCTATTGTCATATTAGTAGGATGATTCTTACTGAACAGAGCTATGAATATAATTAATTTGTCATGATTTGAAGGAATGAATCATAGCCTCTGTGCTCAAATGTTTTGGTAGTCTGCAAGCTAGATCTCCATCTGTGTTGCTCATATATGATCACTAAATGAATACAAACCATGAGGGAGTGGTATGTTTCACTTACTAGGGTCTAATCGTCGGTAAGGGAGAGATGCCATTCAACTAAACTAAAAGGTGTAACACACCAAAATAACACTTACAGTACAACCACAAAAAATGGTGTGTGGGTAACCGTAGAGACATCAGATTAAAAAAAATATCCTTTAATCATCAGATTACAGAAATAACAATGAAACATTAAGCAGTAACTTTCATCCTGATCAGTAACAGGGCTTCTTCAGATCATAATGCATAAACTTCCACTCATTCTCTTTACACTAAGTAATCCAAAGGCAGTTAGATTTAAAAAGACAGACCATACTAACTTTTCCACATAATGAAAAAGGCAGAATGAATTATGTATTTAATAACATGAAACACTCTGAAATGTAATAACAATAAACATTGATATTTAAAACGTCCTCATAAAATTAGACATTTAAATAATATTAAGACTGTTAATAAAATAGTATTAAAATAAAATAACTGTGCTTAAAAATATAATTTATAACTTTGCTGCCCTCATCTTCAAAATCTGAAGTGATAGAAATATTTTCATTAATACTGGGAAGGGGGTAGTGCCATCTAATCTTAGTTGCCACGAAATTTCCCTATAACCCGGGGGGAGGGGGGTAGTGTCATTTAATCTCAGTTGTCACAAAAGTTTCTTGTGTTCTAACATATTCTCCTAATTACCCCACCCACCCCGATTCTTTCCATTTTCTCAATTACAGCACATTTAAAATCATTATAATTAGGGCAGTCTAGAAAATGATTATATAAAGCATTATTAACATTACAGCAAACCATATCATAGTAATGCTCATATAACAACTTTCAAAACATTCTTTCAGTTTTTCCAATATAGTAATGGGGCACATTGAACATTTAACACTATATACTACACCCTGTGTTTCACAATTCCCCTTGCATAAAAACAATCTGTTTTGGTATAGTTATATAATCTAATAAATTCAACTTCCAATACTCTTGAGCACTGGGAGCGATTCACACATTTTTTGGTACCTTTAGTGGACAAATTCCCCAACTCGTTGTTCTTTTTTCAAATAACTTTTTAAAATTCAAATGTGTCTTGTACACAAATTGGGGATGTTTTCCTACTTCTTTATATATTGCTTTCGTACATTTAAAATATTCCATTTATTTTTAACAATCTGTCTGATAGATTTTGTGGCAACATTATAACCCAAAAACATCACCCATTCAAATTAATAAATATTACTAGCACCTTCTGTATAAGGATTCATTCTACCATTAAAATCTTTTTCAATATTTTTGCCCATTTTGAATCCAACTCCTAATAAAGGAATATATTGTGTGCCCCACTTATCTAAAATATCAACAGTAGCTGAATGAACCACCCCCTTCAGGTAACCGTTGTCAACAAACATTTTTTTTCCAACTTATCCATTTCCTTAAGAATGTATGTGCTAGAGATCATTCTTGCAAAATGTATGAATTGTCATTAACTAAACATTTTTTGTATGAAAAGAGATGAGATCTTTTAAAATATAAATAGGTGTTTCTAAAGTTGTGCTTTCTGTATCTGTTTTGAAGTGAAACCACCTTTGTCCTATGTTATTGAAGTGTCAAGGTAATGGACCTCATCTTGGTTCAAGTTTGAGGTGAACCTTAAATAATCTGTGGTACTATTCATACTTGTCAGAAAGTCATGGTTCATGTTGTGTTCTCCTACTCACCAATTAAAGATATTGTCTAAATATCTCAAATACAGATTACAAAGGAAAGACTTAGATGTAAAAATAAACTTGTTCTCCCATGTCCCCATCACCAAATTAGCAGAGACATGGCTACATGCTACACCCATTGCAATGCCATAGTTTTGTTTATATTGTCAAAAGCCAGACCCATAATTTCCATTACCAATTTGATTTCCACAGAAGTGAGGAAAGTACTTTCTACTAAAACGCCTTGGAAGTACTCCAACCACCATTATTGGGTATTTACTGGTGAATAATTCAATTATATCTACTGTCAAGAAAGACATGGTTTCCTTCTTCAAATCATTAGTTATTTCAATGCAAAAGTCCCACAGATATTTTAACATGTGGGTATTTTTTTAAAAAACAAGTTTTAAGATTTTGTCTACAAAAAAAAAAAAGTAGGAGGTAAAGTTTTTGATCCCTGTGCTATAACTATGGGTCAAAAGGAATGCTTCTTGATGTCTTTGTCGACTTTAAGGATTCAAAATGCAGCTTGAATCGAAGGACTGGAATTTTTTGGAAACAACTAAAGTTGGAGAGTATTACTATTCTGGGAGACAACCATTCCTCAAATTGCAAATCAATGTTTCTGTCAGAAATATGAACTTCATTTCTTGAACTATATGAATATGCTGTGTTATCCTAAAGCAGAAAAAGCATCTCACTAGAATAGTTTATGGTGTCAAAATGACTATACTACCCCTTTATCGAGTTTTATTATTCTTATGGTCTTATCCTTAATCAAAGAATGTAACAATGAGTTTTGTATGTTTTTGAGATTGTACTTCTTGTTGCCTATCAAATTGTAAATGCCCCTCTCACATGCCTTCTCAAAAGATTGACCAAGAAGGAACAAGCTGGAATGGAATGCACCTTTTTTCCTAAGACTTCCCGGTGCTGTTACCATTTGTATAACATATATTACTATCATTCACCCAAGTCTTGTGTTTCTCATTTTTAAACCAACGTGATTTAACTTTCTAGTGAAGAGTCTGAGCTGTACAAGATAATCTGCTGTGTCTATCTTTTGATTCATTATAAAGGTGAAACATTTTTCAAATAATTTAAAATACTGTGGTGTAATAGTCAAATGGTTATAACTGAATATCTTAAAGCAATTATGGCTGTGCCCTATCCCATTCTCCTCTATAAGGATGTCTATCTCCTCCTTCCCCCCATGTTTGCCTTGATTCCTGGTCTGAAAGGGGTCATTATAATACCATATTCAAGGTTAGTTCACTATGTATTCTGATCTCCTGAGAGGAGGGAATTCTGCCATATCTAAAAAAAAAAATACACCATGATTATCATCTACTTGGCTTGGTTTAGCTGTTTCCTCCCCATCATTGTTATCATTTGGACTCTTCTACTGTCTGTCCCCATGTTGTCCATATAGTTATGGGTTTTGGTTTAACATTTATTTATCTTTGTAATTTTTCTTGGTATTTAAAGAATAGTGTTGTGCTAAACTTCTTACTTTTTTAGTTTTATGGGAAACCACCAAATTTCAGTGTTTATCAACTTATCCTTTGTCTATTAATCATCAGATTACACAAATCACAATGAAAAGTTAAGCAGTAGCTTTCATCCTTGTAATAAAATACAGATTTTAGTCTACTTTTTAATTTTGTGGCAATGTTAATATGTTTTGTCTTTTCATGTCTAACTCCCTTTGGATTAAGCAGTATATTTAAAGAGAATGGGCAGAAGCTTATGCATTATGTTCTGAAAAAGCCCTGTTACTGATAGGGATGAAAGCTACTGCTTAACATTTCACTGTAATCCAGTGATTAAAGGATACTGTTTTTAACCAGTGGTCTCTACCATTGCCCATATACTATTATTCTTTATGGTCATAAGAGATGCCATTCACTCAGCTTGCTTCTGTAGATGCCTGTCTGATGGAAGGGAGTATTCAAAACTTAGTTGAAATAAGTATATCAGGGACCAAGAAGGTCCAGCCCTTCTCTTCAAATCATAACCATCTTTGTACTATTGATAAAGTACTTGCCTAATAAAGATATTCCAATCACCTCTAAAGAAAAGTGGAGGTAAGGAAGACCATGGCATGTTGATTAAATTGCTACAGGGTGTTTAAGCATGCTTTCACAAGTATCAGTACTGTGGCTATGACACTTCATAGGTTTAAAGGTTTAGCTGCCCTTCTGAGTCATTTTAACCCTAGCCAATTATTTTCAGAGGTAAGAATCAAACCATGTATCTTGTGTCTGTGAAGTAAACATCTTAACCTTCATGCCAACCCCCAACTACTAATGTAAGTGCAGAATCATTTGTAGCAAAATAAAGTACCTTTCTTGTCAAGGATCTCTTGTTTTATTATTAGTTTACTTTGCTAAATATGTGAATCATCTTGTCCAAGGACAATTTTCAGCCTCATCATAAGCTAATAAGTAAAAACAATCTTGTACGTATAACATTGTTCCAGTCAATTTACTAAGTGAAATAGTGACGCTGGTAAATATGTTATACACGCTGTTCTCTAATCTATAAATATCCAAAGAATAAACTAAAGTCCCAGTCTAATCTTTTTTTCATATGCTGGCAATTATACTCTATAATCTGTCAGTACTATCTGTTTTAATATGCTGGTAATTATTCTCCATAATTTGTGTGAGTTAGCTAGGGAGCAAGCAAGTGTACCCAGTTAACCTGCCTGAAGCTGCTTTTGTTTGCTTTTTATTAAAAAAAAGCTGCTTGTAAAAAAGCATACCTGGGAGTAAAGGTTTAATAGCTGTATGATGCTGTTTTTTCTGGAAATATTGTTCATTTCCTTACATTAAGTATAATCAGCTTCAAGGACATCTGTAGTATTGTCCAGCATATTAATGAAAGTAGATGAATGCACTGTACATAAAAAATGCAGACTAAATAAGCTCGGAAACAACCCGGAGGCCTGCAGTGTAATTTATTCTGTAATAATACTAAAATGTTAAACTAGTGTTACTGATCATTTGAATTCTGCATGTCGCAATAAAGAAGAACAGCTGTGCAGAGAAAATAAAATGTTAGATGTTACATAAATGGCATAAATAGATCAGTCATGGTTTATGCACCTGTTTCCAGCCCACATGCAGGGACCAGTCACTTTGGTCGGATCATTTGTCCATCTGATCTGCATATCTGCCACTCTAGCTTATTTATGAGTTTTCACCCAAATGCTATTTGCTTTGTATCACAGTATGCAGAAGGACATAATGCAGTTATGTATAGTGAAGCATATTATTTTACGAACTTTAATGTCCGAATTGCTGATTTTTTTTTAATTTAAATTCACCTTGGCATCTATGAAGTCTGCTCCCGAACCCCATCCCAGGTCCCTTGTAGATCTCCACCTTTCTTATTTTTTGCTGCTAAAAGAGCATAACATATCCCTTTTCATTTTTCTGCTGTTCCTACATTGCTGTAGTTGCATTCATGTGGCTATTTCTGTCTAGAAATGATGGGGCCCTGTCCACTTAAAGCCAGTTACAGGAAAACAGAAGAGCATCTGAGGTAAATGTGTAGTGGTAGAGAGGATGGTTCTATATTACAATGTTGAAACATCATAATATCAAACGTCTAAACATCGAACTGTATTCATCAAAATGCATTTACGCGAATCGATGAATACTTCCAGGGCAAAGATGTAGTTGGCCAACTACATGGTGTTGCCCTATTCTCCATTGTAGTGCGATCTCAGAGTTGGTATATTTAGTTGGGGGGTGTGGGGGGGGTGAATCCCTCCACATGGGTGGGGTTGTTTTAGGTTAGGTTAGTTACGTGGGATTGTGGGGCAAGTGTTTCTTTGCACTGTAAGTATTCATCGATTTGTGTAAATGCATTTCAATGAATGTGGATCGATGTTTAGGTGTTCAATATTATGACATTTCGATATTGCAATATAGACGTGAGAGGATAACATGGTTTTACAATGCTATACAAATCTTATGAAACCACTTTAGACCTTCAGCAGTTTTATTAGGATCTATATTATGCCAGCAAAGTGGCATTACAGCGAATGCTGCTTCACTGACACATATAGACTGAAATCTTAAAAGAGAAAAACCCCAGTTCACCGATTTTTTTCCCAGGGAAGAAATCGGGGAACCAACAAAACACAACAAACCAACCCAACACCCCCCCTAACTAAATATACCAACTCCAACATCCCAATACAGTCAGGTAAAGGGCAATGTCATGGCTCAGGCCAAGCGATTTCTTTCCCTGAGATGCTCTTCATAAAGATGAACCCTGGATGCATGCTATTTCTATGGAAATAATGATTCGTCCATGTACTCTTTCTATGCATTGTTGTGCTTAACCGCCTTTTCAGGATGCAACTTTAAACTTCAGCATTTTAAGTGCCAATGTTTTAATAGGGAGCCCTGAAGATGGGTAACTTTGGAGTGTACCTAATTAAGTTTCAAGGTGATTGTGGGGTAGGGTGAATGCCCCCTGCATAAACCATGGAATTAAATGATTGTAGAGTGAACACAGAAATAACCTAGCAGCTTTATGTGCCAGTGTTTGAGATGTGATAGTCTTCAATTTAGTTACTTTTGGAATATTGTGCATTAAATATGTTTAGTTTCAGCCATTTGGTTATCAGTGTTACATAGTTCGTTACAGTAAGCTTCAGTTAGGGAGAGTCAATCTATGTAAGAAAATAAGACCACATGGAGTATAATATTTTGAATATACAACTGTGATCATATTATGAGGTACAATATTCCAGAGGCTGCATTCAAAATGAAGAGCAACAGTGGTTAATATATCCTGTGGTGCTGGACTAAGGAACTTAAGCTTATATTAGTATGTTGTTATCTTAAAAATGAAGCATAACTTATCCTTGACATACAGGCTAAAGTATTTTTTAACAACTTTATTGATATCAATAAAGAAATAAGCAAATATTACCATAGAAAATGTACAATTTTCAAACTGAGTAAAAACAAACTAAAATAATCAAACATAACTAAACTATTTACAAAGACGTTCACAAATGTGCAACATTCGAGTATTGATATATGTCAACTATTTACAAAAATATCAAATTATTCCATATATTAATTATATAAAATTGTATTCCTAGTAGTTCTTGATTTGAGGGTCACTCTTTCTAAATGACAAACTTCAATGAGTAGATATTTAAATTCTTGAAATGAAGGAGAAGTATTAGATTTCCAATTCCTTGTTATGGTTTTTCTAGCAACAGCTAATATAGACCAAATCACATGGTATTTAATTTTCCTAATACATTCAGGAACTGGTGCATTAAATAAAACAAGTGATTTAGAAAGTACAAAGTTATCAGAAAAAAAGGCTTGTAAAAATATTAATATCTTCCTAGTATTTTTTTAAGTCTACACAATCAAAAAACATGTGTGATCAATCAGCATTTATTTCCTTTTTACATCTCCAACATTAATGCTCCTCTTACTAAATCTGGTTATAGTGTAAGAAGTAAGGAATGATCTGTACATATACTTCCAAGTGAATAATTTCCATTTAGGTGATGAAGTGGTCATACTGGCAGATTGTAATATATGTAGCTTATCTTAGTCAATAGGAAGATAATTATTAATAAAAGAAAAGTAATTCCAGTAACTATCGGAATAGACATCTAAATCAGATTTAATTTCTTTATATATGTGTGATAATTTATTTTTAATAGGAGATTTATGTTGTATGGATCCCATCAAATAATGCAATCATTTAGGTATTGACTTTCTTGTTATTGTGGACATTGAGTCAAGTTTATTTAAAAGATTTAAACAGATGCCCTATGCTGCCAGTCTCAAAAAACTGCAGCTTTACACAATAGCATATCACCTACTCCAAGGTGATCTCTGCCTAACATATAAAGCTATTTCAAACCCAGAGCTGTTAGACATGCTACACCTAAAAAAAAACCCAATCCCTCTGGGAAACACACTCTAGGGACCTAAACCTTGTCACCACAATAAACAGAACATGCTGGAAGGATAGATTCCCATCCCAGAGACTTTCCATGCTCTGGAACAGGCAACCTATCTATGTCAGGCAGAGTTCCTCATTGCCACTCTTCAAGAGAAATCTTGATGAGTGGATGGGAAATAGGAACTTTACCCCGGGGATTACTTATGTGGCTCTGCTCGACAGGTGCACAGGAAAATAACTTTCTTGGGTGGAATAAGCCAGGGAACTGTGTTGGCTAGGCTTGCATAGGCCCTTGGGCCAATAGCCTAGTACCTACCTATGAACCTACCTATGAATATATAATGTCTACCTTCTTGTAGGTCTATCCATAAAAGTATATCAGTTTTGAATTCAACCTTGAGATAGTCAATTGATTTCAATTCATCATTATCTGATACCAATATAAGAAATGTTTCTGCTTGAATGATGACATTTTTGTGTAATCAGGTGAGAGTATAACTCCTTGAGTGTAAGCTATGGGGAAAAGGAAAAACAATCAATCCTTATATATATTTTACTTAAATATATAACTTCGAAAAGTTTTTAAAGTATCACACAGTTAGATTTATAAGTGTGAGAAGAATAAGTAGAGAAATAATCTTTTAATATCCAGATAAATGAATTGTTCACCAATGTTAACTTTGAGGATTAACATTATTATTTATATCACCTGACAATATTTCTAAAAATTGTTTCCATTTTGCAGTGTATTCAACATCTATAAGAAGGGATATTGTTTTAATCACTCATGAAATTGAATAGATTTCCGGTTGGGCAAACCTATACCTCTATTAGCCCAGTCTCTCATATGATAGGTTAGTGCATTTCTAGGCTTATTTGGAAACCATAAGAATTTTTGAATCATTGAGTTAAATTTCTTGATTATTGATTTTGGAGGGGGTAAAGAAATTGGTTGTATAATGTAAAGTGTTTTAAGGAGTAAATCATTTTTATGACTGAGAGTTTTTCTTCCACAGAAAAGGAAATATTTTTCCCTTTATTTATAAGGCTTTCAACTGCAGATAAAGCATTGTTATAATTTATTTGAATATCTTTAATATTATTAGTAATTACTATACCTAAATATAGTATCTGTTCAGACTGTGCTAAATATTCTATGTGTTTATTCTGTAATGTGAACTTATTTGGACCAGTTGAAAGGATTTGAATTTTATTATTATTAAATGTTAGTCCAGATTTTTTTGAAAGTCTTCCAAGGCTGCAGAAATAGATGCATTGTTTCCACCTAGAGTTATAAGTATGTCATCTGCAAATGTTTGTAATTTGGAAGACACGTTATAATTTAATTTGAAGCCTTCAGTGTCATTATCCAGCCTAATTAAGTTTGCCCATGGTTCCATTATTAATGTAAAAAGTAAAACAGATAAAGGGCATCCTTGTTTAGTTCCTTTAATTATTGGTATATTTTGAGATACACTAGTACCAATTTTAATGTAGGCTTGACTGTCTTTATATAGATGTGTAATAAGATTTATAAAAGTGTTAGAAATAGTTTGTTCTCCCAATACTGTAAATAAATAATCCCAATTAACTGAATCAAAAGCACAATTGATATCAAGACTAATTGATGTTAGGCTTTTATTTCAATTTTTAACAGATTCAATCAAGGTTTATAGTTCTTTTTTTATATTATCATATGTGTTTCTGTTTAGTATAAAACCTCTTTGGTCTTCATCTACTCGTATTGGAAGTAAAATTTTAAGCCTATCTGCATATATGGGCATGCACATTTTATAATAAGTACTTAGTAAAGAGATTGGTCTATGGGAAGAACATTTAGTGGGATCTTTATTAGACTTCAATATTGGTGATATAAAAGTATATTTCCATGAAGGTGCAATTATAATTTTGTTTTGAGATATGTTAAAGACTTTATGGGGTAATTTTAATGCATTATTAGGCAAGATCTTATACATTTCTGGAATAATGCCATCATTACTGGGCACTTTGTTTTATTTTAGTTTGGTAATTTGAGTTTGAAGGTCTTTAAAGGATATAGGTTTATCTATGATGGCAGCTTGTTCTTCTGAGAGTCTGTTTTTAGTGTATTTATTAATGAAGGTTTTGATCTCTTCTCTAGAGTCAGTTACCCTAAGTTTCTGATTAATATTAAGGAAAAATTCTCTAAATTCTATTAGAATATTCTGTAAATCAGAGACCATATTTCTCTATTTTGGGGAGAATATCGCATTGATATGATTAAGCTTGCTTAGTTTGTTAGTTTTATTAGCTAGTATATTTAAAGATCTAGGGTTAGTGGAACAGTTTATAAATTTACATTTCTCTAAGCTGATCATGGTTTTATGATTTAAAATCTCAAAATATTTATTGTTCAATGAGATGATTCCCTTTTCTTTATCATTTTTATCCTTTTCTCCCTTGTTGTTAAGTTTCAAATGATCTAACTTGAGTTGTATGTCTTGTAATTCTTTATCTCACATTTTCTTAGGTAAGCTTTTATAGCACCCCAAACATATATTTTTGAAATATCATTTGTAGTGTTTAAGATTATAAAGTTCTGAATTTTTGTAGAGATGAATTCTTTAAACTCATTTAATTTTGTAATATAAGCAGGTATTCTCTTAATTTGAATATTATAATTTGTGTTGGTTATTAACTAAAAAAATATATAGAATTATGATGTGATAAGGGACATGAAATTACCTTTATGTTAGTTAGACGATTAGTCAATTCATTAGAAATTAATACTCTTTATTCTGAATATGTATTATGTCTATGAGAGTAGAAGGTAAAAAATAAAGAGTTTGGTTCTGCAAAATTGTTGGTGTCTTTCAGCAGATAGGTTTCTATAAATTCTTTTAATAACTTAGCTGATGCTGAAATCCTCATTTTGCCTTTAGTATTAGAATCTTTATTGTCCAAATACAATTAAAATCTCCTGCTAATATAATATTAACTTTAGAAAGTTGAACAATCTGACTTGGATGTTGCATAACTATGTTAATCCCAATTCCAGGTAACCAGTACATATTAATAAGAGTATATATTTTGCTATTCAATTTGATAGTAGCTGAGCAGAACATTCCTTTATCATCCTTATATATATATCAATTATCTTAGGAAGTGGTACTGTATTGCTCCATAGAATAGCTACTCCTCTTTTCTTTTAAGAGTGTTCTGAACTTGTTAATACTATATAAGAATTGGTATTAAGTTTAGATATATCTTCAGATATTAAATGTGGTTATTGCAGAAATATTGACACTTGTGAAGTTTGAGATATTTAAATAAACTCCCCTTTACACATATTATTTAAACAATTAATATTAATTGAAATTCCTTTTAAAGAAAACATCAGAAATCATGTATGTGTATTAGAAATATGTTGACCCATAAAATTTTCTTCCATAAGACTATATAAGGAATACTATCAGTTAATTTACACCAAATAAGAAACAATAAAATAAATGTCTCATTTATGTTATTTTCCAATACAAAGAAAATAGTGAACGTCAGCAAAGTTAACAACAAACTAATAGAGAATAAATACATACCATTAAATTCACCCAAAACCCTGGAGTTTAAGACTCCCAATTTGAGTAGCATTTGCCACTTAAATAACCACCAGTCTAGTAGCAACAGCTAGTCAGCATCTATCAATGAGGTTAATAATCATAAGTATATTTGTAAGGCGTTTCAATAAATTCTCATCAAGTACTGTATTATTTGACCACAAGAGGCATTAATTTCCAAGTGAACTAAAACAAACTTATAAGGGTATATTATTCATACATTATATTATTTTCCCCTCTTATCTATACAATCATTTAATTTCATGAAAAAAACTTGCATTTTTATATCTATAAATTGTGAATACATCTCATACCAATAAGTAGCCTATTAAGTGTAAATGATATAATTTAAGTGTGCATTAGTTTGATAGAGCAATAATAAAAAGTAAACTAGTAGTGTCATTAGATAACTTAACTACCATATCTTATTGTCCACATAACATGTAATGACCTCATGCTGCATATAAGCATAAGAGGGTGATATTTTAGAAAAATGTCCCTTGTAATTTAAATGTATTATAGAGACATTAGTTCATTTTAAACCATTATTAAAAATCAAAATATAATACAGATAACATCAGCCTAATGTACGGTTACCTATAAAAACATCTACTCTTCATAACATCTAAACTCAAAAAATCAAGACCATAACATTTAAACTTCAGAACATCTAAAACTCATAACATCGAATCTCAAAACATTGAAAACTACAAAGCAACTGTAAATAACATCCCACAGAGTTTTTACTATGTTTATGAAAACCAGCTATATCATGGTTGGCATATGTTCTAAACATAACCTACCAAAGTAATACTATTATGATAAAACTGTCTGCCAATGTGAGTATGAATTGACAGGTTATTGAGTAAGCTGCAAAATCAATGTCAGAAAAACTTGTTATAGAACTATAAAAATCACATTCTATTCTTTTTTTCCTTGAGTTAAATAAACCTGTCTTTACTGTATGTTAGCTTACTTGAGGCTTGAGATGTATATAACATAGTATACTTCCTTATTTCCATTTCCCTTTTTTATGTTTATTTTCTGTTCTTCTGTTATCACCAGTGAACATCAGATCAAAACCAAATATTTAGAAAGTTTTTTCCTTTTTTTTCCTTTTTCCTCCCCTTCTCCTATCTCCCTTTCCCCTCCTCCTTTCCTTATAAAAGAAGAAAACTGAGAATTTACGTTGTTGTTTGAGTCTTTTAAAGTCATTTTTGCTTGGTTATATCCATTCGGCACTCTTCATAGCATTCAAGCATTCCTTCCTAAAGTAGTGATGATGTAACTCTGTTCAAAGTTCACGCAAGCATGATCGCACTATGATGATGTTCATTTCTAGCCGCTCTGCTTTCTGAAGGCTCAAGAGATAGTGACACATGCTCATTTTGCTGAAAATAAGAAAACTGTAGCATTCCTGTGGGAAACAGTGAGTAAAATTGTCTTTTTGTTTAAGCTTATAGTCTCAAGTTTAAAACAAGGCTCGAAGGGAGCCGAGAAACAAATCGTCAGTTAATAACAGTAATGAAAACAAATGGCCTTCCACATTACTGGTCTCCAGCATATGAAGCAACAGCAAGCATACCCAGCAATTCAGATTATAAAATTAGATAAATAGGAAGTTGACAATATACAGATAACTCTGTGTATTGATCATACAAAAAAAAGGATCTAGAAAGCATGGAGTTAAAACCAGACCATATTTTTTAACTTTAAGGTTTCTAACAGTACAAACAACTGTATTATCCCTCCCAAATATATCTCAACTATTCAAACCATCTATACAGCTGTAATATTATGTAAGAAATGAACTAATAACTAGTGTAGAATTTTAAATGATAGACATTGTGCTCACTATGCTATGGAAGTTAAATTAAATTAAGAAAATTCTATTTCTAAAAGTAAAGCATAAATAAATATATGGCAGTGCCACAGTTACAAAACATATACAAGAATATAACAACATTGTATCAAAACATGCTCACCTGAGATTTTTTTTTCTTTTAGATAAATTTAGTCCTTAGATTTTACTTACTTAAAAGTAAGCCATAAGAAGAAAGAGGTAAAAACCTTTGAAGGCACAAAAAGTGTTCCAAGAGCTGAACTGAACTAAACAAAGATACCAATAAATATTCATCATCTTAATTGCTTTTTTTTGATCAAAGGTTTTCCAAGCACCATTGTCAGCTATTCTTTTTAGACTTGCATTAGCCCATTTAATTTCTTCAATTTTGTCAAGTATTTTATTAGTTTTGATGAAGGAAAGAGCAGTGTCAAGTTCTCAAATACCTTCGGTCCATCCTGAAGGAAACTTTTCAGTCTGGCTAGGAATAACGGGTTTTTATTTGACATTTTTTGAGTTCTTTGATTAAGGGCAAAAAAAAAGTTTTCTTTTATAAATGACCATAGGAGAGTAATCATTGTCAAAACAAATGATGTTATCCTTTACTTTAATGGGATAAAAACCCCAAGCAATTCTGGAAATCAATAAACTTACTTCTTAATCCTGGCTCCAAGAATAACCCCTGTCCTGACCCTAGTAAATCCGACCTTGAACTAAGCTCTGAATTTAACTCATTTTTCATAGAAACTATTTCTGACCTGACCAAGACTTTCCCCAACAATAACCCATCAGTCCCTCACTCTTCTCCATCTTACTCTCTTAATAACCATCACCTTATGTTCAAGCTCAAACCTGTCTCCACTAACTTTATAAAAAGACTTCTGTCTAAACTTAAACTTTGCTCTAATGCTCATGACAATATTCCCTAATCCTTCCTACAATGTGCTGCAATGGTATAGCTCTCCCAATCAGCATAATTATTAACAGATCTATAAAGGAATCATACATCCCTAAACTCTGGCTTATATTATTCCTCTTCACAAAGGAGGCAAAAACACCAACATCTCAAACTTCCACCCTATTGCTCTGCTCTCACCAATCTCCAAAATACTAGAAAAGTGCATCCACCTCCAACTCATGCCTTTTCTAACCCAAAACCATCTTCTTACACCTACCCAACATGGCTTCTGCCCAGGCCATAGCACTATAACCGCTCTACTGTCTTTCCTAGAAACTGTCAATCAAGCCCGAGATTCAGGACACTTGGTTTCTACTATTTTGCTCGATCTGTCTAAAGCATTCAATACTGTTTACCACAAACACCTTCTCTTTCATCTCTCAAATCTTCATCTCTCACCAAACACTTTATCCTGGTTCTCCAGTTACCTATCAGACAGATTTCAGGCAGTCAAATGGAAGAACTCCACCTCTTCCTTCTTACCTACCCCAACTGGCGTACCACATGGATCATCCTTGGGCCTATGCTCTTTAATATCTATTCCTGATGCCAAAATCATTCAATACGCAGACGATTCAACCTTAGTCTGCTCTGCCTCTAACCTCTCTTGAATTTCTCACTAAAACCCAAACTGCTTTCTCAACCACCGAAAAATGGATGTGCCAAAACTACCTCTCTCAATGCTAATAAATCTAAAATTCTACTATTCCCCCCACAAAGACTTACTCCTATGACAAAAATGGTTTCAAAGTTCTTAGTCAAACCAACTCACCTATAGAAGTGGTTCCCTCTGCTAAACTACTCAACATTGCTATTGACGAATACCTCAAGTTTGACATCCATATTCAACAAAATATTAAGAAAACCCACCAAAAACTAGGTATGCTATACAGGAATAATCGCTTTCTCTCAAACTCTACTATGCATACTCAGGCCACTACTTATCTTCTTCCCTCCTTACTATACGGAGCCCCTCTCCTAACCAACCTGTCCTCCTCTATCACCTCCAAACTAGATAACTGCTATAATAAAATCTCTAAATTTGCCACCAAATCCAGAAATTCCACCCATCATTGCTTTACCCTACAATCACTGAATTGGCTAGAACTCTCAAACTACCTCCAACTCACCACTGCACACAGACTATTTCACCCTACAAAATGTCCAACTCTAGCAAATAGCCTCTCCCCTTACACCCCCAACAGAACTCTCAGATCTGAACATCAAAACTTAATTGCTATCCACAAGCCTAAACGTCCTTCTGGCCAACTTCTCCTCTCTTTCTCAATAGGTAAGAAATGGAATTCTCTCCCTTCCACTCTAAGAACTATACCAAACTCAGAAAACTTTAAAATCCAGCTTTTCAAACACCTGTCCACTAAATGGAAATGTACCTGCCTTCACCTTACCTGAATCTAAGTAGGAGGTTTTCTCCCAGGTTCCTAAGCTCTCTAAAACTCCCATAGCTACTTTACTATGAGTGTATCTAAGCTCTCTATAACTCCTAGAGCTACATATCACATGACACAACTGTGTAAATATTGTAAATAGCATCATACTTTAAATGAGTGCATGTAAAGTGTTTTCTACATTTACTTTAAAGGTGTGTAGGTAAAGTGTTTCCATACATACTATACAAGAGTGTTTGCATAAATGAATCTGTATAACCCTTAAGATCAACCATAATGAATTTTGTCTGACTATGTGTGACACTGAATGTGCATATGTTGTAAACTGTTCTATATAATGTATCTTTTATACTTCTGTATCTCTTTTATCTGTACTGTATTATGTATCTTGGAGCTTTTCCCCCAGGGCCTCCACTGAAAATGGGTCCTTTGGACCCAGTGGACTTCCCCGGTAATCAAACTGGAAATAAATAAATAAATAATATTTTGGCCAGACTGATTTGAGAATCATTTCTTTATCATGAGAAGAAAGAAACCTTACTATCACAGATTTTGTTGAATTATTCCTGCTGTTTTTAGAATATACTAAAGATCTGTGGGCTCTTTCGATGCCATAAGATAAAGCCTTTAGAAGTTCAAGAGCTTCATGCAGCCAGGATGTCAGGAATTTTTCCATGTTGTTTCCTTCAACGTTATCAGACAAACTAAATATTCTAATATTATTTCTACGGGACCTGTTTTCCAAGTCATCCATTTTTGACTGAAATAGTGTATTCTGCTTTAATAAGAATTCTATGTTATGTTCACCTTCTTGTAGCCTCCTATCCATTAAGTGCTAGTTCAATCCCAGAGATTTTTTTTTTTTTTTTTGTTGTTGAAGGACTTCAGGTAAAGTCTCCATTTGTTGAGTGAATTTCTCCTTAAAGTTGTCTAACTTCAAGTCCATTTTATCAATTTTCGTAGACAACTCCTGGATGTTAGACAGCAAGGATTGTAGTTCTTTTTTGAGAGCTGTTTCTTGATGGCTAGATTTAGAGTCACTCATTTTGAATTCTGATGATGAGAGAAAAATATCCAGTAATTTTGACAGGAAAAAATTAAAGTTTCAAAAATATTTTTATATACTATCATAGTATATGTTTAGGAAAATATAATACTGAAAAAATGTCAACTCTTTGGATAGCTATAATCAAAAAATCCTGTCATAAAAGATTTGAAGAGACAGAGCTGAAAAGAACTGCTGCTACTCACTGCTCATCGTGGCCCTTTATTTCGGATTAAGTTTATAAATCAGCAGAACTCATATAGATCTGCTGTTTTTTTTTTTTTTCCTTTGGTTGTAGCAACCATACAACAAGACCTAAGCAGAATTAATCTTTCTATCCAGATAGACAGACATGGTATAGAATTTAAAACGATTCAGGTATCTGAATGCATTTAAAGCCTCACTGCATGTCCATATGGGTCAGAGAAATTGCAAGAGTGAGTTGTCTGTTAAAATATGAACTGAACAGACTATAGGCAGAAAATGTGAATAGGGCCCAAAGCAGATCAAAATGTATATCTTGGGAAACTGCATATAACAGAATAAAAACCAATAACTTGTAGACCATGAAAATTGCCGTTATCAGAAGCAGAACAACAAAAGGGGGAAATATGATGCTAGAATAAAACAAGAAAGCTATAGGGGAAAGCCTTTAACAGAAGTCACCAGCTTGTTCTTTGACACCTCTTGGCATTCCCAGGAAAATTTGACTTATAAGCCTTCCAGTCTTTCTAGGGAATCCCCAGGGCTTCCTTCCAATGGAATATGCCTCTCACCTTATGTGGAAAGCACCCAAACATCCTCAAATGGGTCTTTTTAACATGAAGGCATAGCTTTCATCTTCTTTGCTTTGCTCAAAAATCAGACACAAAGCCAAGACAAAAATAATAGAGGAGGAGCAAAGGCCCAATATCAGGAGCAATTCTTAAACAATACTCCAGTTTAAATAAATCCCAAACAGGATGGAATCAGTAAGCGAAGTACTACAACACCAAATAAAAAAAATCAAAATGCCGCTTGAATTACAGGAAGACAAAGCAAGTGAACATTAGATCAGCACTTTTGTTTCTTAATTTATTTCAAGTACTTCATCAGGGAAAACTGCAATTTACATGAAAACATTAATAGAGTAACATTTTTAATCAACATGCATTTTCTGATCAAAAAGAGGTATAAAACTCTGTGTGGCATAATTGACTGAACTGTAATCCTTTGGGATGCATCATAGAATCAAAAAAATTATGAGTGACCGGACGATTTATGAGGCAAAATCAGGGGAATGGTGAGAGGTATGCATGGAGGAGTAATGCTTGAGTTCCAAGATCCTTGCAAACTTCAAAGTTTTTTACTCTGTCAAAAAGAGTGAGCCTAGTTATGTTGTAGGGGAACCTCAGTTCTACAACTTAAATTTGCAATTGCATCTTGCTGATCACTGCCAAAATACCATGACCATAGGTGAGGATGGAAACAGAGACTAATAAACTGAAAGATTTAACATTTGATTCAGCTCTCAACTTGCCACCCTAGTCTGGTACAAAATCTGCACCACTATTGTCATTACTCCCATTCAGTGGTCATTTTCTTAATCCCCTCTACCCTCAGCTTCAAAATAAGAAGCCAAGATATTTCAGCTCCTTCATCTGAAGTAATTTCTTCCTCACACCTACACAGGGCAGTCCACTCTTTTCTGAAAGAGAACTATGACCTCTGATTTAGAAGAGCTGATTTTTATCCCAGCCACTTCACTTTTATGAATGAATAACTGCACTTTACATTGGAGTTCAGAGTCACTTGAGGCTAAAAGACATCATCATTTGCGAACAATAAAAAAATATGTCATCCTTACAACCTACATTGTGTGGTCTCTAGATGTTGGTCATACCCTGATACCAGAGTTTGAAAAACCTTAACTAAGGGGAGAACAAGAAACACCCTTGGCAGCGACTTACACTCACCTTCAACATGTTTATCATAATGCCCACAATGTGGAGGCATTGCTCGTACTACAAGCAAACAGACTGAATGGCAATCTGCAGTTGTTTTGAGATCCTGCAGAGTTTAGTCCTTCCCAAAACACATTTCTAGGTAGCTGAATGGGCCTAGGATGATTCACTGAAAGCAAATTTCACTGAAAGTCAAATGACTGTGCACAAATCACTGAAAGCACAATTCACTGAAAACTCAATTCACTGAAACACATTTCACTGAAAGTTATATATGACCTTTTCCCCACTGTAGTGCGACCCTGGAATTAGAATGTGCAGTAAGGGGGGTGTGGGGGACACCACCCCCCACATTGGGGGGTGTGGGGGACATAGCCCCCCACATAGTTTTGATATATATTAAGTTTAGAAAAGAGTAATTTATTAAAATTGCAAGTGTCCATGTGTATAGTTCAAAATATTTAAAATACATGGGGGGCTATGTCCCCCAGACCCCCTAATGTGGGGCAGTGTCCCCACACCCGAATTATTACATATTCTAACTCCAGGGTGGCACTACAGTGAGGAAAAGGCCATATATAACTTTCATTGAAATGTGTTTCAGTGAACTGTACTTTCAGTGAATTGAGCTTTCAGTGAATTGTGCACAATCAAAGTGTTTCAGTGAAATGTGCTTTCAGTGAATAGTCCTAGACCCAGCTGAATATATGCCATCCCCAAAATACATGCAGATACTATTAACAAACTCATATTACCCTTCCAACAACAGTGCAATAACCATGTAGATCTTCTTTTTCTTGACAAGATGGAGTCCACAACATTCTTCCTGAATCCCAGGCTCAGCTTTTGAACAAAGTCTCCTTTCCAGCACCCCATTACATGCTTTTTCAAGGAGGCTGAGAAGTGTGATCTCTCTATAACTGGAACACACACTCCTTTCCCCTTTGCTGAAAGTAAGGATCACTACCTTCATTTGTTAGTCTAGGGGTACTGTCTCAGCCATCTGTGCATCTTTGAAAGTTTTATGATAACTATATTTAACCAGGAATATTGGGTAGAGAACAGCATGCACGGTGCTATCCTAAAGTTTGTACATAGTCCCATCATTCTTGCACAGGTAAATGATCAGCTGAGATAGGGAAGGCAGTAGAATTTAAAAATAAATACATAAAAAATAGGTGATAATAAGAAGTAGGCAGGAATGCCCCCCCAACACTCCAAACAGGTTTTCTGCTTTGTAAAGTGCATAAAATAAAATCTAAAAGAGTGAATATTCTAGAAAGTGCATGAAATAACACCTAAAAGAGATAATATGCTGGCAGATTTACTTCAGAAAGTATTACTGGGATCAGCTTTCCAGGAAACACCCAGGTTCTCTATAATTAATATTAAATGGCAGTGAATGTACAGCATATTGCCTAATACCAGTGTTACAAAATGATATTAATCCTTTTACAAATGTAATAGTACATAAGCTAAGGCCATGTCATCACATCATCATGCATCTAGGCCAATGTGGGCTTGTGTAGGGTAAGAAAAGAACCGAGAGTATAAGACTGCTTTTTGACTTAACATAGCTCATGAGTGGGTTAACCTGATAGTACATGATTTGGTTTCAGAGCTCCCATGAGAGATGATGTTAATTTAAAATGGTTGACTTAAAACACCTGGTGGGTCAGGGAAAAAGATTCACTAATATCACCCCAACCCCAATGAAAAAAAAAATTCAACTTTTATATAAAACATACAGATGTACTTGGTTCATAGAAGGCAGCTAGTTAGGCAAGATGCCAACAAGAACAGCTGAAGCCTAGCTACTAATCACACTAACCATAAGACTTGCTAAGAATAAAAGTCTCTACAAAGCAATAAAGTACAGTTTTGTACCTACCATAAATGTAGATGTCCGAACAGGATAGCATCTGCAGTCCTAACAAATGGGTTGTCCTGTCGTCAGGCAGCCCTTCGGTCAGCCGGATTCCAAAGTCTGGGTCTGGCCTCGGCTGGTGTCGCACTTCACCTGACGTCATCCCTGCTGGTCTTCGGGTATAAAGGCATCAGCCGACGCCATTTTCCTCAGTGTTTCTTGCCCCAGATGCCAGTTGCCCTCTTGGAAAGTTAAATTTTGGGTAAATGCCAATGTTTCCAAAAAAAAGTAGTAGGCAAACACAAAAAATAAGCATGTATGTACATATATACAAACAAATACACCATAAGAGATCCCCAGCTAGCTATTAGGAGGGTAAATACCTAGGAGTACCACAGAGGGGAAGGAGGGTGGGTAATCCTGACTGCAGATGCTATCCTGTTCGGACATCTACATTTATGGTAGGTACAAAACTGTACTATGTCCTTCAAGGATGCATCTGCAGTCCTAACAAATGGGTAGAATACCATAGCCAAACTAGGGGAGGAGGAAGAAGAATTATGGTGTAGTTAGGATCCCTTGCAAAACAGCAGTGGCAAACCCTGCTCGGAATCTAGAGTATAGAGGTAAGTTATAATGCTTGGCAAATGTATGCACGGATGTCCAAGTAGCCGCCTCAATAATGTCCTTGGTAGCCACTCCTCGTAAGAAAGCTGTGGTAGTGGCTGTAGCCCTTGTAGAGTGAGGCCTTATGTTCTGTGGAATTTGCTTTCCATGGTAGGAGTAACAGAATCTTATGCAATTTCCTATCCACTTGGAGATTGTCTGTTTGGAAATTGCTTTTCCTTCCCTTCCTGTTGCATAAGCTACTAGAAGCTGGTCAGTTTTTCTATTGCCCTTGGTTCTGTCCAGGTAGTAGTGCAACTGTCTATGTACATCCAAGGTATGCAGCAGTCTTTCCCCCCTGTTCTGTGGATTGGGAAAGAAGGTAGGTAGGTGGATTGCCTGGTTTAGAGACACTCTGGATACCACCTTAGGCATAAATGTAGGATTAGTTCTCATGGACACTCTATCTTGATGGAAGATTAGGAAGGGTTGTACTGCCATTAAGGCCTGTAGTTCCGAAACCCTTCTTGCTGAAGTAATTGCCAGTAGGAAAGGAGTTTTCCAGGATAGGTGTTCAGGGTCTGCTGTTGTTTCTGTTTCAAATGGGAGGAGTGTCAATTTTTCTAGCACAAAGTTCAAGTCCCATGCTGGTAATGGTGGTTTCCTAGGAGGTTTTACATTCTTGATTCCTCTGAGGAATTGCCTGAGTAGAGGATGTGAGAAGACAGGGGGATCGAAGCTGTATTCTGCAGAAATAGCTGATGCATGTATCTTGATGGAGGAATAGGACAGGCCTGTATGGAGAAGCTCTGCCAAATACTCCAGGATGTTGGCAATATCTATCTTTGACACATCTTTTCCTCTTTCAGTACTCCAAATGACAAACCTTTTCCATTTTCCTGCATAGTTCCTTCTTGTTGAAGGTCTGCGGGCCTCAAGGATAACGTCTTTAACCCTTTGGGATAAATCTGGGTTAGTTGCTCTTATGAAATGTTCCAGGCAGTCAGTTGCAGAGTTTTCAGGTTTGGCTGCATGATATTGTAGTCGCTCTGAGTTAACATCAAAGGAATCAGGGGTAGTGTCCACGTTCCCCCCCGAGACATGCTCCTCAGCAATGGATACCAATGTTGTCTTGGCCAATTTGGAGCTATCAGAATTATCCTTGGACGTTCCTCTTTGATTTTCAGTAGTACCTTGTGCATCAAAGGAAGAGGTGGAAATGCATATGCTGTCAGGCCTTTCCAACTGAAGGATAGAGAGTCCACCTTCCAAGCAAGTGGGTGGTATGTCCTTGTGCAGAATTTCTTGAGCTGGTGATTGAGTGGGGATGCGAATAGGTCTATTTGTGGCATTCCCCATTTCTTTATGATGGCCTTGAAGATGTCCGGGTGTAGCATCCATTCGTGAGCATCCGAGGTAGTTCTGCTTAACATGTCTGCTAGGATGTTTTCTTTTCCTGGTACAAATATTGCCTGTAACTGAATGTTGTAGCTCAGAGCCATATTCCATAGGTCCAGAGCCATTCGGCATAGGGGGTATGAATGAGTGCCTCCCTGTTTGTTGATGTACCACATGACTGTGGTGTTGTCTGTCCTTATCATTAATTGGCCTTCTTTGAGGAATGGTCTGAAATTCTGGATTGCTAGTTTTACTGCCAGCATTTCTTTTTGATTTATGTGCAGGTGCAGCTGATCTGGAGTCCATAAGCCTTGAATGCATTTGTCCAGCATGTGGGCCCCCCAACCTAGGTCTGAGGCGTCCGTTGTGATGGTTTGGCTTGCTTGAATGTTGTGGAAGGGCAAACCTGGGTATGACTGGCATGCTTGAGCCCACCATAGGAACTCTTGTTTCAGGCATGGGATTAGTGGTATTTCGGTTTCTAAGCTGTGCCTGTGTTGAGACCATAGATTCTTTAGGTACCACTGTAGCTTTTTCATATGCAGTCTGGCATGGGGGACCAGGATTATGCATGATGCCATGAAGCCCAAGGCCTGCAGTACTTTCTTTGCTGTTAGTTTGTTCTGCTTTGTTAATGCCAAGAAGTAAAGAGGGAGTTGTTCTTGTTTTTCTGCAGTTAGGAATGCCATCTGTTTTACTGTGTCCAATTCTGCACCCAAGAATGTTCTTGTTTGGGATGGTATCAGTCTTGACTTTTTTAAATTGACTGTGTATCCCAGGGCTTGTAGTAAGCAAATGACTCTTTGTAAGTCTTGTGTCAGCTTGCTTTTGTTGTCCGCTTGTATCAGGCAGTCGTCCAGGTATGGATAAATTTGGATTCCCTGTAGCCTGCAATGAGCGATTACTGATGCCAGGCATTTCATGAATACTCTGGGCGCAGTAGATAAGCCAAAGGGCAATGCTGAGAATTGATAATGCTCTGATCCTGCAAGAAATCTGAGGTATCTTCTGCAATTTGGTCGTATGGGGACGTGCAGGTATGCCTCCTTGAGATCTAGAGTTACCAGCCAACAATCCTTGCCCAGCATGGGAAGAAGTTGTTGTAGGGTCAGCATTTTGAATTTTGGAACAATGATGAATGTGTTTAAAGCGGACAGGTCGAGAATAGGTCTCCAACTTTTCTCTTTTCTTGGTACTAGGAAGAGTCTGGAGTAAAATCCTTTGCCCTGTTCTGTAGGTGGTACCCTTTCCACAGCTCTCATCTTTGTTAATTGAGCTATCTGTTTTAGAGCTTCTGTTTTTGATTTGGTGGTAGGTTTGGCATTCCTCTTTTTACAGGTAAGGTGTAGAAATGAAACCTGTAGCCTTGGTCTATAGTTTGCAAAATCCACTTGTCTCTTGTGATATAGTGCCAATTTTTGAAAATAAGGCTAACTTTCCGCCTAAGGGTGCTGCTATTTGTTCCCTGGTAGGCGGTGTCAGAGCCAAGTCACTGTGATTGTCCTGTTGCAGTGGCAGTGGTTGTGTCTGTGCCTCGTTGGTTATTGCCTTGCCACTGACGTCCTCTGTAGGCACCTCCTCTGGATTGATTTCTGCCTCTGGAACGTCTATTCCTGCCTCTCTGAGATTTAGAGGAGTCTGGAAAGGACCAATTTTTGGAAGGCCAGTTTCTGCTAAACCTTGGGGGCTGAACCTGTAAGAAATCTTTAACTGTTTGTACAGATTTTGCCTTCTCTTCCATTTTCTTCATTACTTGCTGGGCAGGAGAACCAAATAGACTGACCTTATCCATAGGAGCATCTAATAGCTTTGCTTTAACATGATCCGGCAAGACCTGTTCTTTCAACCATGCATGCCTTCTTATAACTGTGCCAGTCATGGCTGATCTAAATGAAGCCTCCAGTGCATCATAGCCACATTTTAAAGAATGGTTACTAACCTGCTGAATGTTATTCACCATTTCTAAAACATATTTCTTATCTAAGGAATCATCAGAGGACAGTTTCTTAGTTAACTGATCAAGCATAAACTCTTGGTATTGGATCATATGAAACTGACAGTTCAAAGCTCTAGCTGAGAGAGTAGCAGAGGTGTATACTTTTACCCCATCTCTCTAAGGACCTGGATTCCCTTTCAGAAGGGAGAGGGTTTTTCGCTGAGGTCGAAGCTACTGCCTTAGGCCCCTGGGAGATAGTCTCAGGATCTGCAAGGGAGCCTTGTATAAGTGGTGATGAGTGTCCGGCACCCTGTAAAACCTATCGGGCTTGGCAGGGGCTGGAGGTAAAGTATCAGGAGCAGTGCAAACATCATTAAATGCATCATCCACAACAGGAAGAACTGGAGGTATAGCTAAGGGCCTATGTTGCGGTAAGTGTAGAAAGGTCCTAAGCCTTTTTCTTGAATCTGAGAAATCTTGTCCCTGCCATTGGAATTGCTCTCTCATGGCATGTAAGGTTTCCCCAAAGGAAAATTCCTCTGGTGGAGAGGCAGAAGGTATAGATTCTTCAGCATCGGAATCTTCATAAGTAGAAAAAGGAGCCTCTGGATGGTCTGTATTGTCTGAATCATCAGAAGAGTCATCTGAGGACACTGGCTCAGGGGGCTCTGCTCTAGGTCTCTTTTCTGGAGGTTGAGAGGCCCTGTCTGGGTGAGATTGGGATCCCCTTATTAAAGAGATGAGATCCTCTGCCAGAGTAAGCATTTGGGAACTGGAACTGGGCCTGTAAGAGGGGGGCTTAACAGGCACAGACTTAGCAGTTTTGGCTGCTTTAGCCCTGGCAAAGGCCTTTATAGACATGGCTGCAGGAGGCCTAGCAGCACCACGTGCTGGGGTAGAGACATCCAAAGGGATGGTGTCCGATAATTCTAGAGAAACCACATTAGTAGGCAAAACTTCAGAGGCCGATTCAACTAGGGTAGCAGGAGCCTTGGTAGTAGTCATGGATTCGGCTGAAGATTGACCCGTTTGCTCGGTTTCGGCCGAAACCGAGACACTCGCGGTTTGCTTAACCGTGGTTTCAGCCGAAACCGCGGACCGCGAGTGTCAGTCTTTTTCTTTGCGTTTCTTAACAATTTGAGAAGTCGGAGGATCCGACGGCATAATGTACGCAAAATCTGAGCCGAAAAACTGTTCAGCAAACTCCGACCGACGCCTAAGCGTTCGGTTGAAAGAAGCACAGGCTAAACAGGCTGCTACGTCGTGGTCTGGGCCTAAACAAGGCAAGCAGTAAGAGTGGAAATCTTTATGAGGTATTTGTTTCCCACAAGTTAAACAGTTATTCACTTTTTCTATCATCGGCTGAGGCAAGAAAGAGTCCCCAACGGGGTACTTAGCTTTTTAGAAGTCTTCGAAGTAGTATTCGGTAGTAGTAATCTCTGGATCTGACCGACCGGCACTTGCGAACAGCTTCTGCTTCGGGTGCCACGCAGCAAGAAAGACTGAGGAAAATGGCGTCGGCTGATGCCTTTATACCCGAAGACCAGCAGAGATGACGTCGGGTGAAGTGCGACACCAGCCGAGGCCAGACCCAGACTTTGGAATCCGGCCGACCGAAGGGCTGCCTGACGACAGGACAACCCATTTGTTAGGACTGCAGATGCATCCTTGAAGGACATCAGCTAAATGACCACCGCTCTTTGTAAATTATTTATTGCTCCTTTCTTTCTTTCTTTTATTTCTTTTTCTTTCTCCTCTTATCTTTTATTCCCGTCATGAGTTTTAGACAGAAACTTAATATATGAATTGCAGAAGCAGTACATTATAACAAACTAACACATATTTGGATACACGTTGATACTTCATCTGTGTTTTTCATCTTGATACATAGATTTAAGTCTTCCTGCAAACTGTTGGTTCACTTGTGATTTCATCACACACTTGGGATCACAAATAAGTGACAACATAGAAATATAAGCAGTATTCAAAGATATATAAAAAATGAAAAAAAAAACATTTTTACAGGCTGAAAGGATTCCTTCAAGTGTACATCTGTCTTTATTCTGCTGTTGTACACACTGTTTTGAAACTGACAGACAAACTAGGCAAGGGGTCCCACGGACCATTTTATTATTTTGGTTGTATTAGTGCTACAGTTGAAAAAGCTTATAGTCGGAGATGATTGTGTTACTAAAAGTGTCCAAGTTATTGTCAGGCCTGTATTTTAAATGAACTTAAATAATGGTACACTATCCTCATAAACAACAAAAAGAGATCTGCATCTAGAAAATATGTGGGAAATCAGACTGAGCCTGGAGGGGCCTAATTTAATTTTGGACATATGACAAGACCTCTGAGAGTAGTACAAAAACAGTTAAAGATGGACTTACATGGAATATTCTGGACCTCCCCATATTATCTGTTTGTTCTGTATCATTTGTGAATGAATGATGGTGTCAGCAAAATAAAAAATAAAAAAATGAAATTCATCAGCATACATATAGTGCCGTCAAAGTGAATGGTCACAAGGTTGGTTGGGGGGGGGGGTCTCTAACAAATTTGTCTAGAAAGGAAGGCTTACTAGGCGATCCCAAGAAAAATGCAGAAGCACATTAGAGAGAGTGAACTGTATGTACTGTATCTTTCCAGTATTAAACTGTACAAACAAGATTTGGTGGGAGCTGCTAAAATTTCAATAGTAAGATAATTGGGAAAGTAGGTGATGGAGTGGGGGGTGTCAGAATGCAACCCCATTAAAGGAAATTCAATTTTTCATTGGTTCATTAACACTAAACACCTTAAAAAATCTGGCAGATTAAAACAAAAGTAGTTGCAAAAGTTATAAGAAAGACACATTTTTCAGTGAAGTGTACAGTCCTGTGGAAAGGTAGGGTGTGTGTCCTGGAAACATGCTAGTAAAATGGAACGAATGGGAGAAGAGTGACAAAACAGAACTGGCTTGGAGAACTTTACCAACATGTTATCTTCTGAGAAGATCCATTAAAAATATTTTATTTATTTAGTTAATCAGTTTATACGTGGTTAAATGGGTTGGCCATGCTGGGCAAAGGCCATTTCATGGAGAAAGAAGGAGGAAAACTCCCAGTGTAGACATTTATTAGACCTAGAATTTATGCGTGCAAGTACATTTATAATGTTAGCAAGCATATTTTGTAGGCTAAGTTAATGTCATCCTGACATGATTAGAACGATATGAACATTGTGCAAAATAAAATGTAAAAACATGTGTCGACAGTAAAATAAAGACAAAGAATTAAAAGCATTATGATACAAACTGCAAAATGCCACATATATAATACCAAGTAGTAATTATCATCTGACAAAGCTGTTGGCAACATTCCACATGGATAGCATAAAGCACCACTCGGCTATGATGATGTTATTTGATCAGCTTTGTAGTTATATAAGAAATGGCCATTTAAGGAAGGATAATTGCCTCAGAAACCCATCATGCATAAATATGAACTTTGGATCTACTTGAATTTTACATGAATTATACTGAACTCTCTAAATGTCTCATTCAGAGGATGGATCCATTGTTTTATAACAGTCAAAACACAATGTTTATCAAAATGTGAGTAAAAGAAACGTGTTAGAAATATAGACAGTACCTAACAAAGTAAACATTTTTGGAGGGTAAGCCCCCATAAATCCAAGGGGGCTTCACCCCCACACTTAATTGTAACAAAACTGAGATCACATAGTTTTAGACAAATAAGAATAGACATACTCCCTCTTTACTGTGTAAGTGTGAGCTCAGACTTATTCCAACTCAGTTCAGGGGTGTGTTTTAAAATACAAGCATTTGTTATATTGTATCGTTGGGGTTAGTCTGGTATTAACTTATTTGTGTTTGTGTGTGTGTGTGTGTGTGTGTGTGTGTGTGTGTGTGTGTGTGTGTGTGTGTGTGTGTGTGTGTGTGTCTGTCTGTTCTGCACTCATTCAACATGTGATGTACCCCCTACACTATCAGATGACATTCAGTGAAGGCATTTTCATCAGACTCAAGCAGACTTTGACAGTGGAAATTCCTACAGCTGTCACTGCACCACAGAATAAGTACAACAATGCAGTTTAAAATATTCCAACTTGTAAACTTAAACAGATTAAAAAATAATGAGCGTAAGAATTATGAAGGAACCCTAGTGTCACTGTTGTGAAGTACAGAATAAATAAGTACTGAAAAGTAGATAAAAATGAAAAGTGCATCTGACGGAAGATTTATACTAGGAAGCCAAACAGAATAAAAAAGTTGCAGATGTATGAGGATTATTATGAGATCAAACACGAATAATATCAAGTTTAACTGAACATAAGCTAGCAGAGATTGTCATAGGTAAACATTACCCTCACTGGTATTGTGATATTAAAAGCACTGCATCCACTGGTATTCTCATATTACCAATAGTACATCGTTTATTTGTTTATTGTTTTGTGCACTTGTTAAGTTACTGGGTTGACTGGTCGACAGACCCTTTTTGAATTATGAATGGGCTCAAGTGATGGCAACAGCATAAAAGAGCACAGTGACATAGTCAGCTGTTACACTCACAGGTATTTGTATATCTTTACACAAGTACTGAGTTATAAAGACACACATACACATACATATGTTTGATATATTTTGGAGTTTTCATAAGAAAACTAAACAACACAAATGCAAGAAAATATAGATCCATTTAAAGTTTGTAAGTAGATGTATTTTTTTAGAAATTCCTCTTATGTTAACTGCTTACTTTTTTTTTTTTAGGAATCCCTCTTATGTTACCTGTTTACAGATGACTATAAGGATCTGATTCCAGCATGCTAGATCAGCCTGTGAAAATGTCCTTTCTCCAATTGGTAGCCTAAAAGGTCATTTAGTTGGGGTAAGAGCCATGCCACTGTTATTTCTGAGGACGTAATTAGGATGTTTAATGAGCGGTTTTGCAACTAAATTTTAGTCCTGCTTTGTTGGTTAGTTAAATGAAGTGGCCAACAGAAAGATAGCTACAACAATGAACAATAACCACAGAACTTTTTTTAATATAAAACAATGACAGGTTCTGTTGGAAGTAATTGTAGAACTGCTTTCACCCATTTCAGGGATAGCTACATGAATAGAGGTAAAAAATATGTCTCCTTAAAAAGGTAAAAGAAATTTAGCTAAAAAAGTTAAAAACAGTGCCACTGCTAACTGAATAAATCCAAACTGAAGTCATTCAGATTTTAAGTATATGAATGGATTATATCTAAAAGGTATTCTGTAAATGTATTTTGCAATAAAATGGTTGCTTATTATTAAGTCTGAAGCTGAAACAGGCTATCAAAGTATGATCACATTATAAAATCATGAAAAAATTCTGGATTAGAAAGGGATTCTATAACATCTTAGGGTGAATTAAACCACCTCTTGATGGTAAAGTGCTAAATGTATGTGCCAGCTTTCACCTTTCGGCTTCATATATAAACATTTTTTTTGCCATCACAGAATTTCAGCCATAGAAATTGGTACACAGACATATTAATTATTGTGCAGTACTTCATTAATTTTGTTTTCCGCTTGCTGAAAAACATATTTAGCATCTACTAAGTATATGAACGGTAAAATAAATTTAGCAAAAGTACCTCACAAAGGGGATCCTAGGCCTTAAACACAACTTATATGGACAGTCTCAAAAAACTCCCAACTATTCTTTGTCTCCTATCGCCTATTTAGAGGCAATCTCTGCTTGACTTAGAAAGCCATGTCTGACCCAGCTCTGTCAGAAATGCTACATCTAAAGAAATCCCAATCCCTCCACACTACACAGTCCAGAGACCTCCACCTCATTACCACAATCAACAGAACAAGCTGGAAGAACAGGTTCATAACCCAATGACTGCCCGTGCTATGGAATAGACTTCCCATACATGTCAAACAGAACACCTCACTGGCCCTCTTCAAGAGAAATCTTGATGAGTGGATGGGAAATAGAAAATTCACCCCGGAGATCACTCCAGTGGCTCTACTTGACAGAGGCACTAGGAACTAAGGTCGGGTGGCACAATGCCAGGGTAATCCTATAGGCTAGGCTTGTAAAGGCTCCAGGGCCATTAGTCTAGTACACACCTATGAACCTATGAACTACACTGTCAGAGCACTCCTTTAGGAGAAAGGTAAGCTTAAACATCCTTACTTTGCTCTAAAGATTTTTGTTTCTTTCTAATAATGTCAGTGATAATAACTAACAACTAGTTTTAGACTATTCCAATACAGGAATGGTTAAATCTGAGGTAATATTTCAGTATCAGAAAACTTCAGATATTTTCTATCCAACAGTCCTGTAATGGTGTGATTTTATATTAGCTTAATTTTATGACACTGGATCTTATTGTTGGATTAAACTGAGAAATAAATGGAGAGTATCCAGATATAGAGGGAAACGTCATTAAATCTTTTAAGATGTGGATTTATTTTAAGAGCAGAAATATTTGTCTGTTCTTTTGTAGACATTCTGGAGATGAGGATAGTGAATGAAGGCTGAATATCTATTACGTAGCAATTATTTTGCATACACCTGTGCCAAAATGAGTAGACTTCACTACCGATTTGAGTTTTATGAAAGTTACTTAGTAAACATTTCTGCTGAAAAAAAATGATTTGCAAGGCCTAGCCTAAATTAACATAACATCTGTGCAGTGATTTTTGTTTGAAAAGGGCTGTCTAATCTCTAAGGTTGGTAATACCCAGAGACAAATCATTATACATTTAACACACGCGTAAATACTTTCTTTATTGCAGCTAGTCTGCCTCTGGAATCTTTGACAGTATATTCTGTTATAATTTGTGTTATTTTTAGGCACTGTAATTACTACCTCCCTTCATTTTGATTAATGCAATCGTGAGAAAAGTTTAAAAACACCATCTTTTTTTAACTTGTATTCATATACATCAGGATGAGTTTCTTGTAAGCAAATTATGACAAGTCTAAAAAGATTACCATGTTAAAGACTGTATAGTATATGCAGTGATACAAAGTCCATTAATATTCAAGAGTCAGTCTTCATAGTGACAGCATATTGCAGAATATCTTTAATATCACATAGGTTATTACACCCAATCTTAAATATCAGGTAGAACCTTACATGCAATTTCCTGATATGATGGTATCTAGTGTCTAGATGGGTACATGTGAAAATAAAACTGATAAGAAACTGTCTGATAAACTATGCCTTAATGTCTGTTGCAGGTTGGGAGGTAGGCATAATGGTTAAGGTACAAAAAGTCCAACTGTGACCAGGTACCTCGTAAAAAAAGTAAAACTCGTGAAAACAGCAAAAAAGGCACTGAGGTAAGGCTCCAGGCTTTAAAAAGTTATTGTCCAATGACACAGAACACAAGCTCTTTCACCAAGTAGGCTTCTTCAGGTGTACTGAATTAAAATGCTAACATCTCTATTTATACTAATTGCCATATGGATGTCCAAATCTTTCTTAAAGGCATATTGTAATAAAATACTTTAAACATAGAACCAAAACTTAAAACATAAATACATACATATATAAACATGTTTAAAAACACTTCAAAACAAAAATAAAAACATATATCAAAATATATCTGCATTCAAAAGCATCATTTAATCTACACAAAGGTTTATTCTTTAAAACTGGTTTCAAAGGAATATTTTCATTTAGACTATGTCCTGTGGTTGCCCTAAGTCTAATTATCCATCTAGCTTCCAAATTTTCAGTATGTATCTTAACATCCCCTCCTCGTATGCTTTCAAAAATCCTACCTATAGCCCTAAAAGAAAAAATATGTTGCGTACTAGTATCACTTACATGTCTGGCAAGAGCATTAAAAGTACTACCTTTCCTTATGTGGTATAAGTGTTCCCTGGTTCTATCTTTTAAAGTTCTATCAGTTTTACCTACATAAAATTTTGTACAGATATTACATGTAGCAAGATAGACTATATGCTGGGAATCACATCTAGCATTAACACTAAAATTGTAGATCTCATGAGTGTCCGGATGCTGAAAAGATGTACATGTATCTATAAAGTTACTAAAAATTACATTTACCACAGGGTCTACTACCTCTAGTGGTACTTAATGTGGCATTTCCCTTTGGGTAACATAACTGTCTACGTAAAGATTTCTGATTCTTAAAAGTGAACTGTGGTCTAACTCCTATGCGTTTACTGATTTGTGCATCAGATGTTAAAATGTTCCAATTTTTATTAATAATGTTGGTATAATATTTTATGTCCCTAGAATAACTGAAACATAGTCTCAAAGGTTGTGGATTAATTACATTCTCAGTGTTCTTATTGACAGCCATATAATTAGAAAAATAAGGTTTAGCTTTACTTTGCCTCTTTTTCATTACATTCTGAAGCCATTGATCAAGAAGGTTAGGTTCATAGCCTCTTTCTTTTAACTCATTTTGTACTTTACTAAGTTGCACCTCAAAGTCAGTAGCATTAGCATTTAATCTAGATGCCCTAAAAAATGATTTTGTGCTACATTCTTAAATATAAACTGAGGGTGCATGCTGTCTCTATTGAATAAGTTATTAACATGGCATTCCTTCCTATATAACCTAACATTAAACTGACCATGTAAGTCCTGTAATACAGTAACATCCAAAAAATTAACTTCTCTAAAGGAATGATTCGCTGTAAACCTTAAGAAGCTTGTAGTAGTATTCACATATTCAATAAAGATTTTCAGCTCATCAACTGTACCTTCCCAAACTAAAAAAAGGTCATCCACAAATCTACGGAAAAATCTTATCTTGTTTTTAAATGTATCATTCTCCAAAATCACTTGCTCCCAACTCAACATCACTTTTAGTGTAATTATCACAATTAGTATAAATAGAGATGTTAGCATTTTAATTCAGTACACCTGAAGAAGCCTACTTGGTGAAAGTGCTTGTGTTCTGTGTCATTGGACAAAAAACATTTTAAAGCCTGGAGCCTTACCTCAGTGCCATAATGGTTAAGGTGTTTACACAAGGTCCAAAATGATTCTCACATGGGGTACTTGGCTAGGCTTAAAATGGCCCACAAGGGCAGTTAGCCCAGTACTAATCTATGAACCTATGAACCTATTTCTAACTTTATTGGTTACTCTTGGAATAAGCTTCCAAGAGAACTAACATTCCTTACATGCACGCCTCTTTTCAAGAAACAACTAAGAATCTTCATAAAATCACAATGGCTTTGCCCATGCTCTAATCCTGAATAATCCTGTCCCCTCTTTACTGATCACTTTAAAGCCTATATCTATTGTATTCCTCCTACTGTGTCTTTCTCTCTTCGAACTCTACCTAATGAAAGATTTTGCCTAGACTAAAAATCACTACCCTACCCTAGTTTGTTCTGTGAATGCACTGTTTTTATAATCTGTTTATAAATGTGTTTTAATGTGTCTTAATAGTTCACTGTTAATTAAGTTTTATTAGTTTAAAAAGTCATTATAATATGTTTATATAATTCTTGTTATTTGTCTTTGGAGCTTTTCTCCCCAGGCCTCCGCTGAAAATGGACATATACCCAGTCGAACTTTCCCGGTCAATAAATGTAAAATAAAATAAAATAAAAAAATAAAAATAAATAAAATTTGTATAACTTCTGTACTAAGATATATGTCCTATATAGTATAAACTGTATGAACAGGCTATATGGTTACATCTAAATTAATTTGCAAATGAAGTCTTCTAAGTATGCAAAAAATATTTCCCTGTCTGGATGACAAAACATTCCAGTAGATAACACTAGCATAGAGGGTGTGCAGCAGACAAAAGGAATGCCAACTTACCATGAGAGATTCAATAGGTAACATTTACAATGTTATGACAAAACAGTAAAACAAAATGAAAACTCCAACAAAGCTAGAACTTCCAATAAGTGGCCTCCCAAACCTCTTATTGGACGTTCTAGCTTTGTTGTTTTCATTTTGTTTTTACTGATTGGTTTTCCAGTGACCTTCTCACTCACTCACTGTTTAAGAATGTTATGACAAAAGGAAAACATACTGCAATAATTTTTCCAAGCAGCAATCCACTTCTTGTATCTTTGTGCATGATTAACAATAACTACCACTTAGAATATAGATTAGAAAAACAGAAACAATATCTGATTATATTATGCTCCAAAACCATTTTTCTTCCCATTTTCAGACATGATATAGAGACAAATATAAGCTAGTTGACATGCTAGATCATTAGCTTTTATGACTTTCATTGTCAGAGCTCCATCTCGTGTAATACAAATCCATGGTGAAATATATGAGTTATTGGTTGCATATATATGAGGTTTGTTAACTATTATATGGTTGGCACAGAAGAAGGGCAATCAAAAGCACAGTGATTCAGAGAAGAATGATTCATCATCTGACTTTGCTATGAAAAACAGACAAAGTCACCACTGTAATTATTTAAAGAAATAATCATGTGTTTTGAGTCAGCACTGCTGTAATCAACAAAATATTACAATTCTTCATGCATCTCTCTAGTACTGATGGATAAAATATTGACTGCAACATGTAAGACCAAGGAACAATCAGTGTCTTGTGGGACACACAAATAAAGCTATGGCTGCTAGTCAGAGGCCCTGGTACTGGTTAATGACTCAATCACTGGAGGTGTTAGCCAGAAAGGTTAGAAGTATATGGTAGACTCCAGCTCACCCATCCTGGAGGAAAAAACTCATCAACCCATCTTCTAGAAAAGATTGGCAAATTAGCCACATGCAGAGATTCCAATGGAAACCCGTGCATTGTAACTTAGGTGTCTTGTATATGCAACAATCAGGTCCAGCACTGCAGTCCTAGCTTCAGCAAAGCTTACAGAAGAGTACTTGTGAGGCAATGGATAATGGAAAATAAAGCAATAAAACCCTGATTCCTGCCTGAATGATGCCTTTTCAAGGCTGATTGGGGAAACTAATGCTGGACAGACAACACATGGAAAATGACCAGGAAAAACTAACCATGTTTCCAACAAAGGAGATACATACATTAAAAATGTAAAGGCTGGGGGGGGGGGGTCAAGAAGCTCACAGACTAGCAGCATAACTTCAGTGCTCTGCTACTTTATTCATATGTCTGACAGGAAATTATATTTATATGATATCCTAAATATTTTTTGAAAGGAATCTTTTATTTAAAACTACACTGAAGGATTTTATCTGAAAAAAGTTATGTAGTTCATTTTTTTCTGTCACATTTTTTCTGAAAGGTTTCCAGCTATGAATCTAAAAATAGTCATTCAAAAGTTAACTCACAGGGTTTATCTGTAAAAAAGAACTTCAGTCTCTTCTTACTGGTATACAATAACTTTCATTAAAAATGAACAAGATGAACAACAAATTGCACAACTTTAAAGAAAAAAATGTTCAGAACAAATGGAACAAATACATGAGATTCTAATATAACAGATCCCAGATATCTGGAATTGAAGATGCATTAAATAACATGTTAGGATATCTGAAGATGAAAATAATATTGAGTGTTTATTAAGAGAGAATACTTTACTTTTAAATAGAACTGATGACCTAGAAAACAGACCTGGGAGAAACAATATCCACATTTTTGGTCTCCCTTGAAAATAGGAGATAACATGGTTAACCTTCTTACAACCTGGTAGCCTAAGACTTTGCATAAATCTGAAGCCATGTCATTTGGAATTGAAAGGGCACACAGGTCTTTGGTTGCTTCATCTTCAAAAACTAATAATTCACTGAGATCTGTTATTGTTAAATTCTTTTCATCTCAGCACAAGGAAATCATTCTTAAAACTGCTTGAGCCAGATCTCCTATTAAGATTGAAAGAAATATAATTAGGTTTGTTAGTGACTATTCCTCAGCTGTGATGCCTAAAAGGAAAAGTTTTTTTTTTTACCAATAATAAAAGAACTAAAGAAAAGACAGATTAAAGTTCATCTACTTTTTCTAGCTAGACTTAAAATATTTCTTTCGGATGGAATCAAATACTTTGAAGAGCTGGATTTTGCTATGTCCTTCCTAAAATTAAAAAAAAGAAATACTGGAACAAATTAATGAAATGGATTGGAGCAACAGTTCCCTGAATAGACAAGCTGAAGTAAACACTTGGAAAACTAATGAAAAGAAAAGAAACTAAAAGATAAATAACTTTTCAAATATTAATGTACTTTTTTCTTTTTCTCCAAAACATAAGCATTCTCTTTGTTTTTTGTCATAAAGTTTACATATCCTTTTACTTTTAATATTTACCCTAACTGAAAGGAAACAATGATTTACACTTCTTTAATGTAATTAAGCATTAGTTTATCTTTCTTATACCTTAATTAACTCTTAATTATTATGCTATGATGCTTGTTTTACTTAAACTTTAGTCTTATAAAAATATAGTTACTAAGTCTTATTAATGATATCACATTATTGTTTTATAAACATCTAGGTTTCCTTTCTTTACAAATAAGTCACTTCTATATTAATACAGTAGATCGTAACATTCTGCTTTAGTCATATTTAGATTTATTTAATGCTATGGGGCCTGGGAACATGGATTGAGTTCATAATAGCTGTCTTTGGTTTACTGCTGTTTATTTAGAGGTTAGTGCATTTTAAATGGGGTGTTTTTATTCTTGTAGTATGATTTCTGTGCTTCCATTGTATGTTTGTGCATTGACTGGGTTGTTTGAATATGATGTCTTTTATGTACAAATGCTGAGTGTTTAGCTCTCTTATTTGTACATTAAATCTCTTCTCTGTACAGATATCTGCGCTGTGTCTTTGGTGTGTTGTTTGTGATACACTTACTATTTAGCAGATTAATATCTGATCATTAAGGAATTTTCTCAGGTAATGGCGACAGCCATTTAAGTTTCATATCAAGTGCACTCTGCATGTAATATGGAGGTATAGTGCCTGCTATTTCATATTTTGGGTTTCCAAATGTAATTCTAGCAATCATTCTTGTTTTGTGCCTCTGTGCTTCTTTGTGTATGTTCATATTTGGTTTTCTGGCTTTGTGAGATTGAGAGGTGTGTTTTTGCTATACACTGCTGGTATATTTTGTTTCTTGTTCACTTGTATATTTTTTGTAGTGGGAGGTAAAATGATGTTGGTACAGTTCTTAAAATAAAATCTGCAATTTTTACTGAAATCAATTTGAGCTTTATGAGCTTAAGTAATTAGTGTTATGATTTCTGGCAACAGTTGCTTCTTTTAAAGGATTTGAAGCTCTACTTGGCTTCCTGCTATGGTCGTGCAATATGTCGTGCTGTATTAAAAGGCTTAACTAGAGATATACAGGTGAAAAGTCAAAGATTGCAGAATGCCCTTACATTTAAAGACTCCTTTTTCATTCAAATATAAATTAATAAATAGTAGATATAAAATTCTTTGTATATAAGCTAATTAATTATTTTTCACAACACGTTCTATAATTCAAAATGATTATATTTTATATAACAGAAGAGACATGAATGAAGCTCTTTTAGTAGTGAGTACAGCTTTCAGATGATCAGAAACAGCTGTATATGCACTACAATTTGGGATTTTTTTACATAAGTCATAGTGATTTTTGATAGTCATTTGAGGTGGGCTACAATAATTGTATTTATTGAAAGTAAGCACAAAGTGGGAGTAAACAGAAATGAACAAAGCTCTTCATTAGAAAAGGGACTTTCAGGTGAGAGTCTCATTTACTGGCTTTTTTCCCCTCGCATTCTTACCTAATGTATTTCACTTACTTTGCTGCTAACAAAAGCTTCACACTGAATGATTATTCATATCTTATTAACAAGATATTAATTGAAATGCTGCCAGCATCTAGGTGTGTGTGCGTTCTGGTTTGGTACTTTAATATCTTTAGATAACTGACTTTGTAAATGTCGAATTGATAGAATGGAATGTACTTTCTTAGCAAGACAAAGTTTTGTGAGCCATTTTTATTCAAAGATACTTTCTTTATTGTGCATAGGCTTGTTTTTTCTACAAATTTCAAGAGATCTGGTCTGTGCTGTCCAATCAATGCTGTCATATGCCAACAAGACAGACCTTTGCCATTCATTGTAAAAGTCAGAGGCGTGCTTGGGCATGAATCCTTAAATTTCTGAAAAAGTAAAAGGGAAGAGAAAATGTAAAAACTAAGAGCAATTGAACAATAATTGTTGGTTAAAATAGTTCTGCATTATTTATTACTATACTGAGTCATTTCCTTATAAATTTATATTTGCACTGCTATCTCACTGATTCAAAGGTTTCTGTAAGATTTCATCTTTTCTTGTCTAATGACAAATAAAGTACTTTGTTATATAATTTACCATATATTAGAGTACATACTGCAAATATTAATGAATGTCATGCAGTCAAAACTTTGGTTTTGTGAAAAGCTATTAATTTTGTAAGGCAGTATATTAGTGGTAGTGGAGAGAATCCAAAACTAATGACATATGCTACTTTTAAAAAAGTTGAAAATCATTTACAAGCATGTTATTGTAACTATATTAAACTGGAAATACAATTTTTTTCTGCAAATGTAGCAAGAGTATAACAGTACATATACTTGGTTCAGACCATGATAAATTACATAATATTGCATGCAGATTTTAAATGAAAAGAAATGAACAGTTCTGAAACATGAACTGCTCAGGTTCTATGTTTAATTTATAAGCAGTGTATTTACTATGCACCAATATCAATATTATCATATTTTCAGTTTGGTGACTATACTATGACACTGACAGTTTGAAATCTTATTTGATGTGAAAATTAATGTTGTATGATAAGTATAGTATGGAGCATGAGGTAATGATTAGTGGAACTGGTAGTCATCATGCATGCATGCATACATGTACAGATAGTATACATACGTATATTCACATATATGTGCATTTAAAAGGATACTTACATACTAATGTACAAACACACACATACATATACTTGCATATTTGACCATACATGCATATACACACAAGAATGCATGTATATATAGAAATATGCGTGCAAGCTTACTACATACTGTATCTCATTCTCCATGTAGTAAACATATGATTACAGATAAAATTGTTTTCTAAAGTTAAGATATTTATTAATATCAATCTTCAGTACAAGTTGTCATTGTGTCAGAATATTATACATATCATGTAATTAGATTTCATCTGATTTTCTCTAAATTAATATTCTTACATATAGTTAGTGGCTGTACAATAGTGACAGAATGCAGTTCCATAGTACTGAATTCTTAAAATGACTTAAACAATGCAAATAGTTTCTTTAGTCTGTAACATTGTTTGTGAACATACCTATAGTGGTAATATTTGCATTATATTTATTAAGCAGAATTCTATGGTATCTTAAAGTTGCACTATCCCAAATAGATGAAATGCAAAACCTGTAAAATTGATCTTTATTACAGATGGTGTACATATGTGAAGAGTTATTTTAAAGCACACTTGACCTATATATCTATTTAATTTTTTTAAGCCGGAAGACACATACTAGACTATTTCTATTACATACATATGGAAATATACGATGATATCATTATTCAAAAGCATTACAAATAATCCTAACTATGATATTTGATGTGTTGGACATGTTTGATGTTGTTGTTGTGTCTTTTGGCTTTTCCAGTTAGGGGTCGCCACAGCGGAACTCCGGTCCGCTAATGATTGGCAGTAGATTTTTACGTGCCGAGTTGCCAGCCCTGACGCACAACCTTCAACGAAGGTATGCCCATTTGCGCATGTCTCCACACAAAAGACGCTCTAGCTGAGAATCGAACAGGACACCGTCTTTTTGTGAGGCGACAACGCTACCGCAGCACCACCACCGCAGTATCGTTGGACATTTGATATCTGTTTAAAAAAAAGTTTTATTAATAAACACATATGGATTTTATATAGGATTATAGAAGCTTCACTTCCATAGTCATAGACTAATTATTTTTAGTGAGTGATGATCTGTTTAAGTGAAACACTTAAATCTAATTTTTTTAATAAAGTGAAACAGATGACTTGAATATTTTATTATTTGCTATGCATTCTAGGTCAAAACACAATGTTGTTGTGTCTTTCAGCTTTTCGCTGTTAGGGGTCGCCACAGTGGAACTCCGGTCCACTAATGATTGGCAGAAGATTTTTACATGCCGAGTTGCTGGCCCTGACGCACAACCTTCAATGAAGGTACGCCCATTCACGCATGTCTCCACACAGAAGATGCTCTAGCTGAGAATCGAACAGGACAACGTCTTACTGTGAGGCGACAATGCTACCGCAGCACCACTATCAAATCATTAAATTATATACTATTTTTAAGTTTAAATTTATAATAATCAATAACTAAATATTAAGAATTTAGAACATAATAACATATATCTTATATTTTCTCTTATTTTATTAATAGTTGAGACCTTTCATTTATTCTGTTCTCCAATAGTAGTATACATCTTAAGTGGTAGGTGTGTTTGGGTAGAATTGCTATTCAAACCAAGAGTATTATAATCCATGAGGGGAAAATGGGATATTAGATATTTATGTTTAAAATTATATAACACAATGTTTCTTTTACTGGTGTCTACTTTCACTGATAATCTGCCTGTAGTTAAGACAGATCACTAATGAGAGTAGTAATGATTTGAGAATAACTTTGACATATGCTAATAATATAAATATGATCTGCGATGTCATTAATAAGAACTGGAATATACTCTCTACTCTGGATGGGCTGAAGGAGATAGTAGGAGACAGACCTAAGTTTAGTTTTCAAAATAAGACCTTACAGAACCATCTTTGTTATAAACCGAGTTTAAATAGGACTACTCTTAGATCAGATAGAGTAGGTACATATACATGCAGGAGTTGTACTGCCTGTGCATATATACACACAGGTACTAACTTTGCACAACCTAAGCTAGGTTTCAGAATAGAGCCTTCTCACTATGCTGACTGTAAAACAGTCAATGTAATATATCTGAGTTATTGTGTTAAATGTTTTTCATATTATATTGGCATGACTAATCAATAGTTCAAAGACAGGATACTTGAACATATGAGGGATATAAGAAATAAAAAGGAAAGTAGTGCCTTGGCTATGCACATCAAGAATGAAGGTAGTGAGCATATGTTTAAGTTTCTGGTCTTGGAAATACTTGCAGTCAGAAAAAGGGGAGGAGATATGAGGAATATTACTGAGGCAGCTGAACAAAAATGGATTATGTTACTGCGTGCTGATAAAGCACCTGGTTTGAATAAAATGGTCTCCATTAAACCTTTCCTGAAAGCGAGACAGTTGAGACACTAGTTTTTAGTTTATGTATGCTGTGATGTTTTTAAAAATGTTAAGTATGGCTTTAAATAATTTAATTGTTTTTAATTGAAGTAATGAATATTAATTGGAATACTATTTAATGTGGTTGTTTTAAGTTATTTTTATTTAAGTCTGATGAAGAGGTGAACCCTTGAAAGTGCTTATTTACAATAAATTGGATATTCTGCTATGTTACATCCAGTGCTACGGTGTTTTTTTTTCAATTGCTTCTTTTTGCTCTGGTTTGTTTTATTGCCTGAGGCTATATTCTTTGTTTATATTACATTTGATATAAGCCTGAATTTTAGGGAGGAAAAGTAGCAATTTGTTTTTTTATTTGTTTTTTTTTTGGCTTGCGGATGAGCTGATTGTCAGTTAGCCATGTTTTAATTAAGTTAAAGGTAGCTTGGGTGGCAGAATGGAGTTCAGAAAGGGAGCTGGCTATTGTAGTAATGGTGGAATCATCAGCATATTGAACTAATGTAGACTGGGGGCAGGAAGTATGGAGTTTGTTTGTGAAAATATTAAAGAGTAAGGGCCCTAAAATAGAGCCTTATGAAACACCCATTTTGACTGGTAGATGTGGCGAGAGTGCTGATTGCCATTTTACTGATTGGGTTCAGTTAGAGAGGTAGCTTGTGAACCAGGAAACAGTTTCAGGGGAGAAGTTAAGTTCTTGTAATTTGTTCAATTGGAGAGGATAAGAAACTGTGTCAAATGCCTTGGAAATATCCAGAAATATGCATGAAACCAGCTAGGGGTCATCCCTGGCAAGAGAGACTGTGTGGAAGAAGGATAAGAGAGCTGTGGTAGTGCTATGTCTGTGTCTGAAGCCATGTTGAGTAGAAGTTAAAATAATGATTAAATTGGCTTTATATTACATAGAAATACTTATGACAATATCAAAAAAGTATTAGCAATAATATATTATGGTAATAATACAAAAGAAAAGCTAACTTTAGTCAGCTTAGATATCAATAGTGCATTCAACTCAGTTAATTGGAAATATCTTTTGTTGGTTCTGGAGTAATATAACTTTTTGAATACTTTTTTGCAACTTATTAAACTTCAATTTGAAAATTCTTTTGCCTACATCAAAATAGGCTTATATAACTGTCAGTCAATTATAAGTTCTAAATGTACTAAACAAGGTTGTCCTCTGTCACCATTGATCTTTACTCTTATTATGGAACCTTTTATAAGATCATATAAGATCAAATATAGACATCAAAGGCATACAAATAAATAATAATATTATTAATAAAATAATAATAATAATAATCCATGAACCTATGAACCTATCATTTAACCTCCAGTTTTATCAACTTTGCTTGGGAAATTATTGTTAATGAGTTTAAAGTAATCCCAGTAATTTTCTGTATAGTATTTTGTTGAATCGTTAATCACTTTATATGTATTAAATAGAAGTCCTTTCCCTATCATATTCTGGTGTACCAGGATAGTTGAAAAGTTAATAAATTGAGGGTATGAGTTTCTCACTGTTGGTTGCATTGAATTAATCTTTTATTCAACTAACTGTCTGCAATATTGAATTTGTAGCCACATATCTTTGTTTAGATTATACTTGGCTATAATATGATCACCATTATGTAATACCTCACTGTCCAACAACTGATACCAGTAGATATTTTGTTTTTATTTAAAGACATCCATTGTTGATAGGTTGAATGTGTTAATATTATTTTGAGTGTATGTTATGGGAAATAAAAAAGATCCATGCTATATTTTATGGATTCCTGCAAATGAAATTTTTAAAGGTAACTAATATTGTGTTTATATAATATAAATTAATAGATTTGTTTTTACTTTCTGAGAAATAGTCTTTTAGTAGCCAGTGAGACATATTAAATAATATTTTTGTATGATGTGATTTTATCACCTGATTATATTTACACCAAATAGGTTCATAGGTAGGTACTAGGCTATTGGCCCTAGGGCCTATATAAGCCTCACCAAAAAGGTACCCTGGCTTTCGCCACCCAAGAAAATTATTTCCCTGTGCCCCTGTCAAGCAGAACCACAGAAGTGATCCTCAGGGTGAATTTCCTATTACCCATCCAATCCCATGTTTTCCTGAATCTCTTTCCACTTGCATTATAATTATTGTTCAACCAATAAATTATTCTCTTAGTAATTGACAATAAATAATATATTTCTAAATCTGGAGCTCCATTACCACCCATTGCCCAGTCTCTCATATGATAATTTAAAGCCAACGTAGGTTTATTAGGATATCAATGAAATTTCAGAAACAGGCAATTATATTCTTTTAAATTATTTCTTGTGGGAGGAAGAGAAAAAGACTGCATTGTATATAAAATTTTAGGTAAGATAATCATTTTAATTAAAGAGAGTCTCTCCTGCATGGTAAAAAAGAACATATTTAATTTATTAAGAATATGTTTTATGGAATTTAAATTATTATTATAATTAAGAGTTATTGTATTTTTAATATTATCTGTCAAGATTATCCTTAAGTAAGTAATGTTATCTTCTACAATGTATTTAGAAAATGTATTGCCTTTTATAGTAGTATTACTATTCAATGGTAGTATTTTAGTTTTATTACCATTAAAGTTAAGTCCTGATTTCTTCTGGAAGATTTCTATTGCACTAAATATTGCCTTAACAGGGGAATTACAATAATTCAGAGTCAATAAGATATCATCAGCAAATAATAGCATTAATACTTCTATCATCAAGACAAACTACTTCCTCATTAAAATAGAGAATATTCACTTGGAAGTTCATACACAGAATTTTCATTACGCCACACAAAACTGAATTAATGTGGAAAAAAATATAGGTTGTTGGAGATGTAAAATGAATATTAAGGCTGACTGGCAACATATGTTTTTTGATTGTATAATATTTATTTGGATAACATAAATTCTTTTTTAAAGGCCTTCAGTAATAATTTTATGCTAACTAAAGCTTTAATTGTATTTAATGCTCCAATTCCTACATGTGTCAAGAGAACCAAAAAAAAAAAAAACAATGTTATGGAGCATCCTAACAGTAGCAAGGAAGGTTATTACCAATAATTGGAAAATTTAGTGTACTCCAACCATGAAAGAATCCATAAGCATTGCAAGTAAAGTATGGCAACTTGAACTAATCACAATCAAATCAAGAGCTTCCATAGTTACCTCTTCATGTAATGTTTGGATGAAATTTAAAGAGCTGCTGGGAAAGCAAGCTTTAATAACTAAATGATTACAGTTCTTATTTTATTTTTCTTTTGTTAGAATTTTGTTGTATAAGTAGACACTTTTGTAAATAGGTGTTTTTTGTTTTTTACCTAGTTGTTTTCTTGTTGTTCTTTTATGTATGTAATTATATTTCTAATGTTATATGTCACTGTTTTAATGTTAAAATCTTTAATAAAAAATAGAAAAAATGTGAAAGCCAATATTTGCTGTGTGATGATATGAGGTAGTGTCATCTGTGCCAGGGAGAGTAGGGCAGTGCATGTGTAACAGATGCCAACATAGCTAGCTGGAGCTTTGCAAAGAAGTTTATGTCATTTGACTATTACACTGATTTGTACAGATGCTTGTGTTAGAAAAAGTATTTCTAAAGTTGCTAGTGTTACAAAATGCATCAATAGTGGGTCCTGCTGGACAAAAAAGAGATATACATGCATGTCAGACAGTATTATTATACCTGATTAAATGTGCATGTTTAAACAGAGAATTCTGGAAGGGAAGAGGTTAATCTCAGTCCAGCTAATTTTGAAAAATAGGTTGAAAATTAAATGGGTTGGTTTAGACCATAAACATTTTATCTTACAGGATTGATTGCAGCCAGACAAACATGTCTGGGAAAAGCAAGACTAGGAATTCTACCCTATTGTCCTTAGGCGTGAACTATTTGCTACCCTGGAAGGGTAGAAGTTTTTGAAATTGTTTTATAGCTTTCAGATGCTGCAACAGATCTTAGCAAAGATCTAGGTGCCTATTGTACCAGAGTCAGGTGACCAGATGTGATGTCATTCTATAACCAGTACATAAATGATTTTTAGATATTAATGAGAGATATGATGAAACTTTCACAACAGCACTTTGTTTTTCAGAACTTGACAGGAAAGATCTCTCACAGATATCTGATACAACCTCACACCTCATCTTGCCTTGCAGTAGTAAGTAACTCAACACTCATCATCTTGCCTAGCTATAGTAAGTAACTTAACTAGGGAACAGTAATTCCTTAGTCAGTCAGGAAAATATAGTGAGATTGCTTCGCAAGGGACGGCTTGCACCTGTCACCCCTGGGATTCCGGATATTGGCTAAGGCTCTTGCCACCCCCATAGTGCCTTTTTTAGGCAAGGCTCAAATTCTAAACCTACCACCCTAGAAAACAAAAATGGGAAGAAATTGAGGGTAATGCTGCTCAATGCCAGAAGTCTAAATCTCAAAATGCACGCACTCGAGGCCCTTCTCAGTATGGAGAACATCGATGTCTGTGCTGTAACTGAAACCTGGTTCAAGGCTCCTGAGAGCACCCCGGCACTATTAGGTTTTACCTCATATCATGCGTTCCGGCCCCAAAACCCGGACCACTCCACAAGAGGGGGTGTATCCATATTCATAAAGGATACTCACACCTCCAGGTTGGTGGCAACGCATGAAGCTTCGGAAACCATCCAGGTGCAACTAACAATAGGCAAAACTGCTCTACAAATTGTAGCATGCTACAGGCCACCCTCTCAAACTCAGGAACCCCACACAGCCTTCCTGAAGACACTGGAGGGTATAAATGTATCTCCAAACACCATCATATTGGGTGACTTCAACTACCGAATATAGACTGGGAACATTACTCAAGCCCTAACTTTCTAGCCCAACGGTTCCTGGAGTTCATAAATTCAAATGCCATGGAACAGCTAGTCACTGTTCCCACGAGAGGAGAAAATATACTAGATCTCATTGTCACAAACATGGGGACAAAATGCTCCACACGGAAGTATATCCCTCATTGGTGAGATCTGATCATAAACTAATCTCACTGGAAATCCACATCCGCCCCACCCCAAACAAAAAGACCATAGTGAAGAACTTCTCTAAAGCAAACTTCACACTACTCAAGACTGGTGTGGTATCCTTCAAGGCCCCTGAGTCAGAGGAAACCACAACCCAAGCTCGGAAGCCCTTACAAATGCCTTCTATGAACACCTCCAGGACTGCATGGATCAGGCAATCCCAAATAAAACCAAGACTCTTTCCACAAAGGGCAAACGTCCAGTCTGGTGGACCCCAGCCATTAACAAACTTTACAATAAGAGGAGAAAGCTATTACATGATAGAACAAAATCCATAAAAGGGAAGTCACCCCTGATCATTATTAGTAAAAATTACGAGCACTCATAAAATCAACTAAGGCCAATTTTGAGAGAAAATTGCCATGGATTCAAAGGACAATCATAAGGCCTTTTTCAGCTATGTTAGGAACCTGGGTGGAAACTCACAGATATGCTCAGAATTAGTCCAAAATGATACAAAAATCACTGAACCCACAGACATTGCCAACATACTGGCAGACAGGTTCAGTGCAAACTTCACCCCTCTCCCCTAAAGGAGAGATAACTATCCCAGCCGAGTGTAGCCTCCCGGACATCTCAAATGCGCAGGTGAAAGCTGCTCTCTCTAAAGCTAAAAACACAGCATCAATGGGACCGGATGGTGTCCCCGGCTGTGTGCTACACGAGCTAAATGAGGAATTAAACCCGCACATAAGGCAGCTGTTTAATCTCAGCCTTACCACAGGATACGTGCCCAAGGAGTGGCGACGGCAACTGTGGTCCCACTCCACAAAGGTGGCGCCTCACGGACCCTGGTAATTACCGCCCCATAAGCTTAACAAGTCTAGTCTGCAAAGCTATGGAGAGGATCATAATGGAGCTCATAAACAAAGATATAGGGGACTTGCAGACATTGGACCCGACCCAGTTTGGCTTTGTCAAGGGAAGATCATGCCTTTTGAACTTGGTCGACTTCTTGAAATAGTCACCAAGGCCATTGATGAGGAAAGGCAGTCCATACAGCCTACCTTGACCTTGCAAAGGCTTTCGACACAATACCCCACTCGGGTATTGTAGAAAAACTTACCAGCTTAAATGTAAACCCATATGTCACAAGATGGGTTGCAAACTGGCTTAAGGACAGAACCCACAGGGTTAGAGTTGCTGGCGCTGTGTCAGACTCCAAGCCGGTCACAAGTGGTGTCCCACAGGGCTCGGTCCTTGGCCCCTATTGTTTGGCATCTACTTCTCAGAAGTACAGGCCAACATGGGAGGACTTTGGCTGACAAAGTTTGCAGATGACTGCAAACTGGGCCATAGTGGAAAGTGCATCGGACACTGATATCCTTCAGAAGGGACTCACGGAAACAGATAGCTGGTGCCAGAGCCATGGCCTGAAGTTAAACGCCAAAAATGTATAGTCATACCCTTCGGGAAAAACAAGGTAACCCCAAGCTACCATATAGGTGGCAATCCACTAAGCACAGAAGAGGTTATCAGGGACCTGGGGACCCAGGTTGACAGTGGCCTTTCTTTTGACACTCACATTGCTAAAGTGGTTAGAAAGACCTTCTACATTGCCCACCTGATCATGAAGGGATTCACATCCAGATCTAGTGAGGTCATTGTTCCCTGTACTCTTCACTTATCAGACCAATGATCGAGTACAATGCCCCATTCGGGATGTATCTCACCCGACATCTGCAGCAATTGGAGAGGCCCCAAAAGTTCCTCACCAAAAGGATAAAGGGACTCCAAAATCTGTCATATGCTGCCAGATTGAAGAAACTCCAGCTCTATTCAGTCGCATACCGTCTGCTCAGAGGTGACATGTGCCTGACATACAAGGCCATGTCCAACCCGGAATTAATGGACATGCTCCACCTCAAAAATCCAAATCCACCAAAACCACTAGAGCAAGCGACTTAAACCTTAGCATGGATATAAATAGGACGTGCTGGAGGGATAGATTTATCACTCAGAGACTCCCTATGCTGTGGAATAAAATCCCGGTCCATGTGAGGCAGAGCACCTCGCTGACTCTGTTCAAGAGAAATCTAGACCTGTGGATGGGAGATCGTAGGTTTACCCCGGGAATCATCTCTGGGTCACTGCTGGACAGAGGCACAACAAACTAATGGGCACAGTATTTTTTCATATAAGGGGTGGCGTAAGCCACAATAATTTGGGCTAGGCTTATAAATGCCTTAGGGCAGATAGCCTAGTATAAACCTATGAACCTATGAACCTATGAATTAGTTAAGTATTGTTTTTCTGCATCTGTGTGAATCTATCCAACTGAGTTATTTTTTATATCTCCTGTGATTGAAACTCTGGTGTTTATTGTAACTAGATATTCAGCATTCTCATGTTTTCTATTTTATTTATTATTAAATAGTTCAATGCCTTTCATTGTGGTTGGTGTTTTAGAGAATACTTTTAATATCTTAAGAGTACTTATGCTTATTTTAGTGATACGGTGGTCACTCCTGAAAGCATTGCTGCATTTGTCAAACTCTACCATTTGTATTAGTATTAATTTTTTTGTTATAATTGGATACCCTTGTAAGAGCCTTAGAATAGCTGACTGGTGGCAGCGTAATTACCTTATAGTCTGGGCAGAAGGAGCACAGCTGGTAAATCTGTGCCACGGGTGTGTGTGTGTGTGTGTGTGTGTGTGTGTGTGTGTGTGTGTGTGTGTGTGTGTGTTTGTGCATGTGTGCTTTTGTGTGCGCGCACGCGTGTGTGTGTGTGTGTGTGTGTGTGTGTGTGTGTGTGTGTGTGTGTGTGTGTGTGTGTGTGTGTGTGTGTGTGCAGGTGCGTGTGTGTGTGTGAAAATCAAATATCCAAGTGCATGTGTTAGCTGCTTCAAACAGGGACACAGTGCTCTGAAGTGGGCAGTGTGGAGTCTTGTTTGGGGCCAAGAGAGAGAGAGAGAGAGAGTCCAGCCCCAGGTCTGGAGTGTGCTCCCTATGTGCTGTTAAGGGAAATTGTCCTTGGTGCAAACAGCTGCATCTGAAAATACTGTGTGTATCCATTTTTGTTCTTAGTGGCCATCCCTCACTGGTGTCAGTGGTGAGGATTGAGGTTCCTTGACTAGTGGCCTGGAGTAGGGACCATGACAGTCTACTTGAAATTAAGTTTCTCAGAGATGGACATCTAGTGAAACTGTTTGAAATTAGCAGGTGTTACAGGGGAAAATATTGCTAAATTATTGCATGCTTCATATCCATCTGAAACTTAGTAACCAGACAATGAGGGGTAAAGGAGAGAATGTACTAACATATTATTTTTTTAAGCCAGAGCCCAGATAACCTGCAATATCTATTACAAGCTTTGGAAGCAAAGATCTTGGTGCAAGAACAGAAACACACCAGTCCATAAGTATGTACTTCAACAAGAACTCAAAGATAGGCACTCAAGATTACTGTTATGAATAAAAATGTTTATCTGAGGAATGTAGAGGCTCAAGTCCTAATAGAATCATGAGCAAATGTTAGGGCTGTACTCCTGGGCTTGAATGAGGACCTTTGTCTTTAACACTTGTAACTGATACAACTGCCCATTTGAGTTCTTGTTTGTATAGGAGCACATAGATGATCTCATTTTATTTTTCCTGTTTCTCTGGTCACTTGATGTTTTTATTATGCTGAGGAAGGAATGTACTGCTGCAAATGGATTGAGGTAATGTGTACTGATGCACGTCTTCTGTTCTCATTTGTCTTTGTGTGTGTGTGTTTGTGTGTGTGCATGTGTCTGTGTATGTGTGTGTGTGTGTGTGTGTGTGTGTGTGTGTGTGTGTGTGTGTGTGTGTGTGTGTGTCATATTTTGAAATGGATTTAAAAATAAAAAGTTAAATCTTAACAAAGAAAAGATTCACATAATGTTTCTCCCCTTCAATTGCAATTCATATAGCAGGTATTCAATGTTATGAAGTCAGTTAAGGACTTGAAATTAGTTGAAATAATAGTTATGCAAAGTAAATCAAATATTCCTTAAGTTTGCAAAGTGACTCACATTGCAGTTCAATGATATACATATATCTTTCACCCAAAATCAGTTTTCAATAATGACCTTACAGTCTTCAGCTTCTCCTTGTTTGAGTACTAGTTAGTGCAGTCAGACAGCTAATTCTTAGTTAAGCAGTCATGGTTAGGAATTTTAGTTAAAAAAATAGCCTGTATGGCGCTTTATGTCTCCAGACTGCAGAACATTCTTGTCATCTGGACATTTATTAATAAACATTGCAGTAATGCATTTGCTTTGATCACTGAGTTGTCCAAAGGATAGAGCCTGTTTTCAGCAGAGGCCTTTTAAAAACAGCATTCATCAGTGCAATTGTACCAGCAGCTTCATACAATAGTTAATATCAGGTTTTGTGTGAATTAAAAGATCCCTGAAATAGCCAAGTGGAAAGTAAGCATCTATAATGTAATATGATATAAAGCTAAATGAAAATGAAACTATTGAAGAAAGACTGATAAACACCATGCAGTAGTAAAGAAGTGCATTTAAAAGAATTGGTATAACTTAAACTGGCTCCGTGATAGAAAGATGTAAGAATATTTAAGTACTCTAAATATGAAAATATGAGCAGAGACCACTCACCATGAGAACTAAATCTTTGTAATAAACTCTTTGCTACAAACATATGAAGTGGAGTACTGAGAAAGTAGGTGGGGGGTAATAGAAAGGGAGATTATTAGTTTAAAAGATTAGATAATAGAGGAAGATCATCAAATGCACTTAAAAGGCACGCTCAACAGGATAGCCAGTTCCAGTGAAGTAGAAAAAAAATCCACGTCTACATCAGTTGGCCTAGGTTTGATTAGTGGTTGTAGTATGTTGAATAGGGGCAGGCATGGGGATGATGGGTGTACCCATCCTTGGAGAGAGATGGAGCCAATTGTTGCATTTCTCTTGGAGATGGGGATAGCAAATAAAAATGTGGCCTGAAGACAGGCTTTTAACTTACCAAGCTGCCTCTGGGCAGTAGACTTTATTGAAGCAGGAGTACAGTAATGTGCACTGAAATTGGGAAGGTGTAGTGCTCCCTGTGAAGATGCAGGATGTATATCCCTATGCCAGGGGGAGGAAAGAATATCACCAGAAACAAACACCCTTACTGTCAAGATGCCAATAAGGGCATAAATCATCATCATGGCTACCTGAATAATGGCCCTTGTGCTGTGGGTATCCAGTATGGGGAGAATGAATGGATTCTATTCTGAGTGGGGAGGCTTGCTGGTCAGCAGGTATGGCGGAAAGGATATAGAAAGGAAAACTAGGTAAGATAACTGCTTATTGCATAGCTCAGAGGAGCTTGAGCCTCAACTTTTATGTGAAAGACCCAGATTCAGTTAGTAATGCTGTCCATCCACCTTAGTGTTTGATATCTCTTCCTCTTTTGCCTTTGATCTTTACCAGCATCAGTGTCTCCTCTAGCGAGTCCTGTCTTTGCAGTATGTGGCCAAATAATTTAAGTTTTAGTTTTACTATCAGATCCTACAATCCCACATAAACCATTGGGGGTGGAAATGAATGGGATTTTGCCAGCTCATTTGCCTTGGGGGAGGAAAGGGGATTTCCATAGGGCTCCATAAAGCTCTCTACATCAGAAGACTGATACTTTAGAACTCTGGTGTTGTTCAAAACCTTTGAAAATTCCACAGAATATAAGTTTGAACCAGTCAATGCTTAAGGAAATAAATCCAAACTGTTTACTAGAAGGCTTAATAGATAAACTAAAACTTAAAATACTTTGCCCACAGAATGCAAACATAGGATACACTAAATAAGATACTGATGCTTGGATTGGTCAAAGTTAAAAGAAGGAGTGGCATATGCTAAGGTGGATGGCCACTATTACTGAAATAATGAACATGAATTTTTAAGAACTTAGAAGCAGTTCTTGACAATCAGGTCTTGTGTGTTAAAGTCCTAGAAGTCACAGACTGTCAGATTTAACTAAATGGCAACAAAAATAATTAAATATTTTATTTTTATTTATTTTATTTAACATTTGTTTACCAGGATAGTCCGACTGGACCTCAAGTGTATGTTTTCCACAGAGATATGGGGAGAAAAGCTCCATACAGTAAACAGAGTAAAGAGTACTACATGATAACAGTAATACGGTACAAGGTTTACATTGTAATAGCAGATTGTGAACATGCCGTTTGAGAGTAATCAATTTAGGAATACAAGTTGAAGTACAAGTTTTTGAGCATAGCACATTCATGGATCAGCATTGGTTCAGTATGTGTGCAGGCAATAATATACACATTTCTGAGCATAGCACAGTCATGGATTAACATAGGTACAATATATGTGCAGACAAAAGCATAGTGAGAACATGTTTACATTATATACAATATGTACATTGAGCATCAGAAGAGGATAGTAATGTTTACAATATATACAATATATACAATTAGCTTGTTTTCCCAGAGGCGAAGGGGGTAGAGCCTACAGCAGGGATAGGCTTCAGGGGGTTCCATTGCTGTTGCATAAATGCATGGTGTGAAGGTGTGAATTAAGGAGGTTTTTAAAAGTTGAGGCACAATTTTATAGTCTGAGGTCAGGTGGCAGGGTATTCCATGCTTTTGCAACTTCATTAGGGAAGAGAGATTCCCCAGAGCTATTTCTACATGGAATATTTTCGACCAGAGCTTTGTTATTAAAGCACAGTTGTCTATTTGAATTGTAGAAATTTAGGAGGCCAGTCAGGGCAGGAGTTTTCTCTGGATAGTAAAGGATGTGTTGAGCTAGGTTAAGTTGATGGTATTATAATAAGTTGGAGGGTTTTAGCCAGTGTAATGAGTTTAGGGAGTGGCAGTGGTGGGAGCGAGATTTGGCATTTGCTGCAAAACTGGCGATTTTGTTGCAACATGTGGAAAGTTTGCTTAGGTTAGTTTTATTAAAGTTTGTTAGCACCGTGGACACATAAAGTAATGTTGATAAGAGATGAGTTCTGGCTATGGTGATTCTAACACCAGAGGTTAGGTACGTTTTGCTGCGGTAGAGGGTCCCTAGCTTTTTTGTGGACTTTGAAGATGGTTAGAGAAATGTGTTTGCTGTATTTTAGTTGCTGGTCAGTTGTAAGTCCTAGCAGTTTGGCCTCTGGGACTGGGGAGATTAGGGTTTTGTTGGTTGAGAGAATGGAGAAAGTGAGGTCATTGGCCCTTGGTGGGAGGAAAAGCATAAGTTGTGTCTTCTTAGGGTTTAATATCAGTTGGGATTTATTTAGCCAGTGTTCTATATCTGTGAAGGATTCTTGTGTTTTTTGTTGGAGAAGTTGTATATTGGGTGCAGAACAGATCAGGGTTGTGCCATCAGCATATTGGACTATTTCAGCTTTTGTGGTTGCTGTGTGAAGTTGGTTCGTAAAGACATTAAAAAGGAGGGAGCTGAGTTAAGCCATTTGACAGATTGGAAACAGTTGCTTAGGTAACTGCTGAACCAGAGCAGGGTGGGACTGTCAATGTTGGGTTCAGAGAGGCAGGTTAAGAGTTTATTGTGGGAGACTGTATTGAATGCTTTCAATAAGTCAAGAAAGGTAGCGGAGACTAGTTTGCTTTGGTGGTGGTGCTATGAGATGGACAGAAGCCATGTTGGGTTTTGGATAGTAGGTTGTTGGAGAGGAGGTAGGTAAGGAGTTGGTAATGGATACACCTTTCTAGAATATTAAATAGGGTTGACAGGATTGCAATGGGTTGGTAGTTGGAGAGGTCAGAGGAGGAGCCGCCTTTGTGTAGGGGAATGATAATTGAGTTTTTCCACAAGGATGGAATGGTGTGTTCAGTGATGGATCTATTTATTAGTAGAGAAATGGGGTAAGCTATGGCCCTGGATGCTAGTTGAAAGTATTTGGCGGGGAGATTGTCCGCAGCAAGGGTGTTAGGTTTAAGTTTAGTTAAGATGTTTGAATGGTTGATAAATAACAACAACAACAGCCTTGGTTTAGGACAAAAGGCTTTAGCCCTGATGGAAGTTTGGGAAATTTATTGGTTCATGCATCAACAAAAGTTGACACAGTCACTGCATAACTGGCATGCAGTTGGATTGCAGGTAGGGCATGATTTAAAAAAATAAGAATCTTAACCTAACATAGTTGATGGCTTACCTCAGCTCATTTCTCACCCTGGCTGGGTGGTAATATACATGCAGGCAGCCAGTGCAGTAAAAAAATAAGTCAGTAGAAGAAGAAGAAGAAGAAGAAGATACTCGATAACATAACAGGACGGACCGAAAACAAAGTGTAAAAATGCTAAATAGGCTAATATTCTCCTGATATCAGACAAGTGCAATGTAATATTATATTAATAATAATATATAGTATAGTAATATAATATTATAATCCAAAAGACTGCAATATTTGGTTTCCTTTTATTCTTCTACTACAGGTTATTGAAAAATATTACATCAAATTTCAGCATATAATTTTTTTCTTTTGTCAAGAAGAAAAATTAGATGCATGATGTTTTTGAAGCATCAAAATTTTTAAAAAGCAGGTATCAAACCCCTTAATTTCCCTTGCATGGGGTTGTTCCCCTCACATTGTTATCTTTATATAACTAACATCAATGTCATAACACCTTGGGACAGATTATAAAAACTAGCTTGTCTAGGAGAGGACTTTAGCAAGGGTTTACCTTTACAAAACCAAATCACAGTGGTGCAATTGATCATATGAGCGAATCGTAACCAAGAAAGTCATAACAGCGACAATTTAATATGTTCGAAAATCAGCTAATCGAAAAGCGGATTTGCTGATTTTCAAGCATAAATATCGAAAAAAAATCTAATGAAGTGTAAAGTAGGGGGCAAGCCTCTCTGCACCCCTCATGTGGGGGGCTGCGCCCCCCACCCTCCTACTTTAATATTCTAACTCCAAGATCGCACTACAGTAGGGAAAGGGACCATTTTCTGATCCCCGCTATAATGCAATCCACCCCAAAATGTCGAATGTGCAATGAGCGAATGTCGCTGTGCATTCGCTCATTGCACATTCAAACCTTTTTCCGTTCTGCATTTGCAAACTTCGCAAATGGCCTTTTGGACAATTGCTGTTCGCCCATGTGCAATACGCACACATGAAGGTAAACCCTTTAGCAAGTTGTAATTTAAGAGGTTGATAAATTGACAAAAGTGACCTGAAATGAATATTCATTGTCTGACTAGAACTATTTCAAGGATAGCAAACTTTTCCATAGAGATGCATGCAGCTGTGTTATCATAGAGATGCATGCAGCTGTGTTATCATAGAGATGCATGCAGCTGTGTTATCATAGAGATGCATGCAGCTCTGTTATCATAGAGATGCATGCAGCATTATCACAAAGATGCATGAAGCAGCAGTGACATTATCTGCCTCCCTGATTAGCTCCCTTTTTGTTAGGTTTGACTTCACCTGCAGTGAAACTGTTTCTGAAAGAGACCCTTCATCTAAGATGCACACATCTAATTTTGTTGTAGTATGGTACCTCAGTTTTACACTTGAGAAGCTGAACCTTGTCTCCTAAAAACAAACAATCACTGACAACACTAAGTAATGTGGCTTGGAGAGCTCTATCCTTTATAGCTATGACTTGAGAATATCAGTCATTACTACAGATGAACAACAAAGGACAATAAATCTTATTTTACTTAGCATTCTGACACTTTCTTTGAAGATGAACACTTCTGTTATGCATTAGGTAGTTTCAGAAAAAAAAAACTTAATCAATCAAACTCCTTTTATATTTCCTAAAGCAAAAGAATTAAAGGAAATGTTATTACAACAGAAATGTGGAAATAAAACTGCTTTGATAGAGCTCATTAAAAAAGTACAATTTTTTAAAGGCTCTTAATGTGAGTTTCCCCGGTGGTTCAGTGATCTAACTGCCTACTATTAAGAACAAAAAAACCTGAAATATCCCACGCTCAGAAATTTGTGTCACCATTACTTTTAAAAATTCAGATGATACCGCAGGTCACAGTCCATAAATATATGTGTTTAAAAAACTGCAACATTTGAAAGTATTTTAAAGCATTCCCTACTCTAAGGGGCACAGTTGTCTATACCATGAGTGTGACTGTTTTGGGTTACAGTTTATTTATATGAATTCTAAGCTCAAGTCTTTGCATGTGGCTAGGTAGATGCACAACTCTGGGAATGATTTGTGTTTGTTCTGTTTACTATCACTATCTTTGTACTATTACAGCATAGAAACTGGCTACTAAATGTAATACCAGTCTTTATTACTATAACAGTTTTTGGTGATTGCACATACAGAATCACCATGAAGATAGTAATTGTCCATCAGTTATGCATTTGTCTTCCTTGTATACCCTATATGTGCTGTATGTGTGTTACATCATATTAGCTTCCATATTAATGAGTAACATTAGCAGTGCATCCTGGTCAGAGTCATAACTTATTGTAAACTAGACATTGCTGGGCATACTGAAACCTTGCTGCAATCTAAAATAAAGGATTAGGAGAGAAGTCTTCAGGCCATAGACTATATATAAGCATATGATATCAAATGAGAGGTATTATAATCCATAATCCAACAATAGTCAGTTCTCCATCAACTAGATATCCACTCTGTCTTTCAGCATACTCATAGGAAACAAATACATAAATAAACATAAATTACTGCATCCATGCATTCCATACCTCTAAATAATGCTACTGTTTATATACTCATCTTAGATGAGATACATTTGCGGATCAGTACACATCTATCTCATAGATAATCTAACAATCTTTGGTGATGTTAACAGAAATTGGCAGAGCACATTTAAAACTAACAAACTACCTATTCCAGTTAATCTCTTTTGTTTCATACAATTACTACTCCCAACCCAGATAGATGAGAGCACAGACAAACAAAGCACCTTGGACTGACTACTCACAAGCAACCCTCATAACATAATATTTGCAGCTACCCTGTCTGATTCAGTAAGAGATTGTAAAATATTAGCCAAACAAGATTAGAAAAAAAACATGGAACATGTCGCTGGATATGCTCAAAAATAATTGCAAGTATCTCCTTTCAACAGAGGTTAGTATAGTGGTTAAGGTGTTTACCTTACTGACGCAAGGTGCGTGGTTTGATTCTTACATGGGGTAATTCGCTAGGCTTAAAATGTCCCACAAGGGCAGTTGGCCTGGCACTAATCTATGAACAGCTTACTGGAAAAATGAAACTGGAGAACTCTTAAATATTTACCATTGGATAGTATTGCACAATATGCCAATCAAAACGTCCTGAATATTCTTGACTCAGTAGCATCCTGTCATAATGTGCACCCTGATTGCCCAGTAATAACAAATTATATTGCCAGAAATCTTGAGCTGTACCAGCATTTTAGTGAAACATAACTTTTATTCTGTTCAAAATGGCAGCTCTGTATTAGTAATGTTAACAATTCAGTCATCACAAACACAGTAGCCTTGTAATGCAGTGCATTATGAAATACATGCATACAATCCTAAAACAGTAATGATACACAATAATCTTAAAGTTGCAATGGCTATATTACATATTCAAATGTATATAAATTGTAGCAGTTCACTTTATTTATCCTCAAAGAAAACTAAACATAAACCTTCTCTGTGGTTAACTCTAAACACTTTAATAACATTTGACACTAAGATGTAATATCTGGAAAAAATGGAAAAAATAACCCCCTTACACTAATTTTAAACTGTATCAAAATCTGTGAAACGTAGGAAAATGCTACTTAAAGAAAAAAGTAAATAGTTGATGTTCTTATAGGAAATACATATAGACAAACCTCATCAACTCTAAAAATCTCTCTGTCAACTACACAAACCTGGAAAAACTGCAGAACCCACCATTTTCCTAATGATAGATTGCAGTATATCCTGTAGATTCAACTCATTTCACTTAAGGAGCCAAATCTGAAGCACAAACATTTACAACCACAGTTATTAGAACAATCATGGCAGTTCTACACTTTACTTCATATCAGTAAGCAGGTTAAATATTTGTTGCAAAAATTAAAAATCACCTTGCTATCTCTTGCAAACAAATCTGCTGGAATGCATGGACATGGATGCTGACCAAATAACCTACCCCACAGTGGTACTAATCAGCAGATCTTTAACAGAATAACATACACTTATTCAGGGGAAGCAACCATATGAACTATCAAACCACAGACATATTGTCATAACTTTCCCAACTCTCAAAATTACTGTAAAAATTGGCTTGGTCATTTAACAGAAAATTTACTTTCACAAAGGCAACATGGTTTCTGTACTGGCTATAACACTGAATCTGCATTACTATCTTTTAGACCATACCAAAAAACACTTTAACAAGTAACAATGTGTCACCTCCCTCTTCCTTGCTGTATCCAAAAACGTTGATACTCTCTCTTATCTCATATTACTAAGCAATCTAGCTAACTGAAACATAAGGCAGCATTCAGTCAGTGACTTCAGGAGCAGTCTTATTCAGTCTTTCCTTTCCCAGTTAAGTTGGAGCATAAAATTGTGACATTTACTGTCAAAGTGTCCAAAGCCCTTGATTCAAGATCTGTGAATTTAAGAACTTCAAGCAGGTAAGCATCATACAATTCATACAATTATATGATTAAATCTCAAAATTCACTTATGACAGCACCAGCTTGGATGCTGATATAGCAGTCAGTTTCACAAATGAGTTCTATGCCTACTGTTGCTCATCCAGTCAGGATAAAATAGATGACTCTTTGTTTCTCAGGTCAGTAATGTAAGCTGCAAAAGTGTTCCCTGGTTTTTGATCTCTTGTGTAAAACCAATGCCTGTCTAAAGTAATATTTGTCTAGGGGTTGCACATTTCCCTGAACTTGTGCTTCAAACACTCAGGGTCTTCCGTTGATTCAGCCAGTACAACAATATGGTGCATATACAAATGAACGCTCCCTTTCAGTGGCCTCTGACCCAGATAGGTTTAGCAAAATGAATGCCTTGTTGCATGCATATTTGTCAGAATAAGCTGCTTGTATAAAAATATTGTACTATAGCTGAAATATTCTCCAGTTTTCTGCAATGTTCTGATCAAACACCAATGGTGATGGTTTTTGAAATCCATCTGCCATATTAACACATACCAGTGAAGGCTTTTGCAGGTATATACGAATGCACACACACATGCATATGCCAGCAATTTATGCCAGTATTTGTAACTATGCCCAATAGCACAACAACCCTCTGAATAACTGAACTTTGCAAAATAAGTTTCTCAGGCACTGTAATACTCTGAAATCACTGTACTGTAAGAAATCACTTCTTAGTGTAAGAAACATTTCAGAACAATTGCATAGTGATAATGAACCGGGCAGAAGATGCTCAGAGTAAGAAACATTTCAAAGTAATTGCACTTTGCAAATGAACAGTACACAACACACTGAAACTTTCCCAAAATGGCTGTACTTTGCTGAATAACTCTTTACACTGCAAGAAACACTCTGCAATGGTGGCACTTTGTGAATAGACACACCCAGCACAAGAAACTTTTTGAAATGGCTGTATTTTGATTGTACTTTACAAAATAGATGCACTTTGAACACAAATAAACTCTTTGGAATAAATGCACAGTAATAAGCACACACTGTAAGCACTTTTACGCCCTTTGAGATATTTTGAATAACTCTAGTTATGCCCTGAATACAATGCAAAATAGTAGTTATGCCAAAACACAGTACTTTGCCAAAAAACATGCAGTCACCTTGCTTTATTTATGCTTAATGTGCCCTTTTTGCCCTTATTATATTAATTTTGCTTGTTTAATCTTTTTTCATGGCCATTAAACTTTTCTTGCAGTCGTTTTACTCTAAACATGCTCATTTTGCTTTAAACAAGCCAGTTTTGCAATTCCGAGGTAATTTCGAACCCCTTATGTGGTTTTCTGATAATTCTTTTATCAGATATCTTAATTTTAAATATTTCATTTAATTAATAAACCTTTTGTGCCTCTCTCGTGCTTAATAATGCAGTTTGTGCCCTTGTAATGCTCCATTTTATCTTTTTTATAAAATAAATCGTTTGCGCAAGTTTCATTACCTTTGATTCATTTCCTGTCCTTTTTTTGTACTCGTTTCTCTTAGTTTACCTTCACCATTAACTCTGTACCTTAAAGCTCTGAAAAGCAGCCTCTGGAATCCCAGTTCTGACACCACGCCGCTCATCCAGTCAGGATAAAATAGACAATTCTTTATTGGTTCTGTTCAGGCAGCTTTATTATGTACAAATACATCAGGATTGAGGCTTAATAACTTTAACGTAGATAAACTTATAAACAAACTAGCTATTACACTCATACATGCCTACTCTCTGGCTGCACTGTCTAAACCGCACTGAAGCTAGCATATGCTTGCTATTTATATTCACATATAGACCTTGAAATGCTTCTTAAAGGTACAACATACACACACGCTATTCTATACCCACTAAGAAAAATTCATATAATTAGTAGCCCTATTTATTTTTTATTGTATTTGTTATGGTATAGTCCATTTGGGTAGAAAGCTACCCATTTTCAGAGGAAGCATAGCCATTTCAATCCAATGTAATACAGGAGGAGTACTAGTCAATACCCAAGATTGCATTTAGTGATGACTGCCCATGTGCAGGAGGGTTGTGGGCACCATCCCTGATAGGAATTTACTGCACCCCATCCACTCATTCAGGTTCCTCTTGAACAGTGTCATAGAGGTGCTCTGTTTCACATGAATTGATAGCCTGTTCAAAACATGTGGCAATCGCTGGGAGATAAATCTGTCCCTCTAGCATGGCCCATTTATACTAATCAATAGTAGCATCATGTAAAGAGGTATGAAACATATCTTGGAGTGAAACTGATTGAAGGAGTGAAAAGGGAGAAAATGGAAGATTAGTATTAAGAGGTGAGAGAAAATGTTTTAGGATAAAAAGATGGAAGAAGAGGTTGAGGTAGAGGACAAGGTGGTGATTTTGGACCAGTAAATAAGGGTACAATGCTTGGAAAGAAAAGAAGTATGGTCAGGACATTTATCATCCTGAAGTTGTACATGTACAGAACTTAGAGGAAAATACAATGGGAAATTCAAAAACAAACCACCTTAGTGGTCCACCAACATAAATAAACTGGGTAGTATAGAAGTATTGCCAATAAACTGAAAAATACTGTTAGGACTAGTAAAGCAACCCATAAACTGGGTTAGCTTTTGAAGCTAACGATAACTACAGGTCCTTCATTAGTTACAATAGGAAACAAAGGAACAAATACTCAACAATGCACAAATCTTATTCTAAATGGACCCCCCCCCCAGTCTGACAAAAGAGACATTGCCAACATACTAGCAAGTTTAGCCCAATTTTCACCCATGAAACATCTATCCATATCCTATATACTCCCAAATCCCTTACAGATCCCTGTTATCATATTCTGAAGGTGCTATCAAAAAACAAAACTACTTCCTCATTGGGACCAGGGAACATACCTGGATTCTTAATGAACATCTCTTCAAATTGTTTAAGCTAAGCTTAGCCACAGGAATTGCTTCAAAATTATGGCAAACTGCAGTAGTGCTGCTCCTCTGCTATGTTGGTTCTATCACGGATCCCGGTAATTATATACCCACTGGCCCTGTGACCCTGATCTGCAAAGCTATGGAACATGCCATAACTGACCTCATCAATTCTAATATTAAAAATATCATTAGATTTGACCCTGAACTGTTTTGCTTTGTCAAAGGGAGATCCTAACTATTAAATCTAGTTAACTTCTTTGAGAGGATCACACAGTCTTTTGACAGTGGTTATGCTATGGCAGTGGTTATGCTATTCACGCAATGTATCTTGACCTAGCCAAAACATTTGACACCATACCCCATGCAGGCATTGTAAGAAAGCTGAATGCTTTAAATATGGATCCTTATGTGTTAAGATGGATAACAAGCTGATTAAAAAACAGAAACTATAATTGTAATTGTGCTGATAATTTTGTTTATTTATGGTATTCTCAGTCTTCCCAATATAAAAAGCGGTACAAGAACAGCACCTTGCCAGATACATAATCCTGTCAATTTTACAACTGTATCTGCCTGGTCTTTTCCATTTTTGTATGCTGTCCAAAATTCTACCTCTCTCATCAGTGTCTTTAAAGGAGCATTGCTTACAAAATCCACATTTAACTGTGTTGTGTGTTAAATTGCTCCTAGTTAGACCTAATCTTTCCAAAGCTGTTCTTGTACCATGTTTTATATTGGAAATAGTGAGAATGCCCTAAATAAAACAATTTATCAGCACAATTACAGCATAAGCAGAAAAGATAATAAGAGTACTAGACACTCATCGGTATGTTAAAATATTATTAAATTCTTTAAAATTTATTACAATTTTATTAAATGTATTCAATTTAAATTTTTAAATTTTGGAAAACATCAGTGTTTGAGTTATGGGGGGATTGGAAAATCATTTGTTGTACAAGAAAATGACCTGGCGGCTTGGAACAGATGCATCTAACATGCCAGATCTTAATGATACTATTTCAATAACTAATGAGCTCTGAGGGTATGACATATGAGTCCATAGTAGTTGTTTAATCACTGTGACTTTAAAGAAAGTATGATGAGTAATGGATGTGTGAAAAGAATGTTATTTAATGATTGTTTAATCAGTAGTAACTGGTTCTGATGAAGTCAGGAATGTAGTAGGAACAAAAATGCTTAGCCATATTATTCAACATTAGAGATTGTATTAAAGTACAATTTTTATCCTCAGTAGTGTGAGTCAGTCGATTGCTTTTGGTTTTTGAACATGGTTGTGATTGACTTTGACTTGGTACCTACATGCTTTGGTTTGTGTTTTTGTATTGTTAAGTACATTTTAAACTGTTCTCAGGTCAATATTAATAATTTCATCTCATCCCTATGTTTTGTTTTACCCAGCTTGTGTAGTTCACTTTCAATATAACCAAATTTAATTTCAGTATCTGAAGTTACCTGGATGTTATCAGGACAATTTATCATCAACTTTGTGGCAAACTGTTTTGCATAACATTTTATAAATATAGTTGTAACCTGATATGTTTTAGAATACATTTTAGAATATGCACACAGTTTATCGAGTTTTATGTCTTTATAAAATGACTTCCTTTTATGCTCAATATCTTTATATACATTTCTTCAATTTTTTTCTTGATCATGTCTCATACTACATTTAATTTGTCTGCCTGTTTGAATATTTCACTTTTCAAAGATATAGTTCAACCTCATTTCCATTTCTTATATAGTTTTTATTTCTCCACTTAGTTATGTATCTTTGTCTTATAGAAATATATCTTCCAGACCTTGTGTACCTAGATCTTGATGGTAAACATTTGTTTATTTTTTTTGCATTCGAACAATTTCTCTTTCAAAACTTGCCAAATTCCTTCTGCAGTTTTCCACGTGTTACTTCATTTAGTTTTCTAAATTGTTTTGCTTTTGTAGTCTGTTATTAATCTACTCCACATTGGTCTGAATTTAATTATGACAGAATATTCTAACAGTAATTTAACCTTTTATAATACCATGATCACTGCATATCAATGGGAAAACTTGACAGGGACTAATGTTTTTTTTAGGAGCACAAACAATGTCAAGCATGTTTTATTCCCTGATAGATTTTTTTTTTTTACAATCTACAGCAATTGATGTTTCCAAGCATATGATATAAATAATCTCCTTGCTAATGTTAGTGAAATAATATTATTCCAGTCTGTTCTAGTAAATTTATGTTGCCAGCCACTATTATTCTCCACCCTGTGTTTCATGTAAGAAATGTCTGAATTCCTCTAGGTCATCAGCACTTGACTTTGATATTTAATGCACTCAAACAACTGTTATCTTTTCCAAGGTTGTCTTTATTGTCACACTTACAGAATCTACAGTACTGGTGTCATCACTGCACATGTAATAATCACAGGTAAAACAAAATCTAAGGATGCATTATAGACCAATACCATATATACTGGAATCTACACCACCTACTATATGACATACACCATTACTTCTATCCTTAGTACATGTCCTATATCACATACACTGCTATTTCTGTTCTTACTACATGTACTATACCACGTTCACTACTACTACTATCCTTACTACATGTACTATACCACATGCACTATTACTTCTATCGTTACAATAGGTACCATACCACATGCACTACTACTTCTGTTCTTACTGCATGTACATTGCTACTTCTGCCCTTACTACGTGTACTATACCATGTATACTGCTACTTCTACCATTACTATAGGTATCAAACCATGTACATTGTTGCTTCTAGCCTAACTACATATATAATACCACATACACTGCTATGTCTGTCCTGACTACATGTGCTATACCACATACATTGCTACGTTTGCCCTTACTACATGTAATATACCATGTACACTGCTACATCTATCTTTACTACATGCACTATTTATTTATTTTATTTATTTATTTATTACATTTGTTAACCAGGAATGTCCACTGGGCCTAGAAAGAGCCCATTTTCAGTGGAGGTCCAGGGAGAAAATCTCCACATTATTTACATACAAAAGTAAAAATGTTAATACAAAGAACAAAGAATAATGAGCAGTACTTTTACGTTAATTAATTACATGTAAATGATGTTTAATTATATACAAAAGTAAAAATGTTACTATGCAGAACAAAGTATTTAGAGCAGTACGTTCATATTTAAAGAAAGTAATAGCAATAAGAGTGATATTGTTTCTCTGAGATATAGACATGTAAGTAAAAGTGGCCAGGATTTGAACTAACACATGAGTATAAATATATGCTCAGTTTTAGCAGAGAAGAGCTGATTTCAAAGTAGAAAGGAGGTGACAGAAAGGCTAAAGGAGGAAGGGTCAAGTTAAGGTGACAGCAAGGACTCAGCATGGTAGGGAGGAGGAGAGGAGATATTTGTAGTTGAGTGGTTAAGGACTGAGGCTCTGGAGAGAGAGAGAGGTTAGATGTTGGGGTTATTTGTTGGGGTGCAGAATACATTGCTACTTTTTTTTTCTATAGGTACCATACCATGTATACATCAACTTCTCTCTTAACTACACATACACTAATATTTCTATCCTTACTATGTGTACTATACCATGTGCACTGCTGCTTCTATATTTACTACATGCACTATACCACATACACTGCTGCTTCTGCCATTACTACATGTACTATACCATGTACACTGCTACTTTTATTTTTTCTATAGGTACCATACCATGTACACTGTACTTCTAGCCTTACTACATGTACTATACCACATACATTGCTACTTCTGCCATTTCTACATGTACTATACCATGTACACTCCTACTTCTATCTTTATAACATGTACTATACCATGTGCACTGCTACTTCTATTCTTACTACATGTACTATACCACATATACTGCTACTTCTATCCTTACTATAGGTACCATTCCATGGGCACTGCTATTTCCATCACAGCTACATGTATAATACCACATATACTGCTACTTCTGTCCTTACTACATGTACTATATTATGTATACTGCTACTTCTGCCCTTATTACATGTACTATAATATATAGACTGCTACATCTATCCTTACTACATGCACTATACCATGTATACAGCTAATTCTCTTCTTACTGCATGTACTATACCATGTACACTGCTACTTCTATCTTTACTATATATACTATACCACATGCACTGCTACTTCTATCTTTACATGTACTATACCAGCTACACTGCTACTTCTATCCTTACTATAGGTACCATTCCACGGGCACTGTTATTTCAGTCATAACTACACACATAATACCACATATACTGCTACTTCTGTCCTTACTACATGTAGTATATTATGTATACTGCTAATTCTGCCCTTATTACATGTACTATAATATATAGACTGCTACATCTATCCTTACTACATGTACTATACCATGCACACTGCTACTTCTATCTTTACAACATGTACTATACCATGCACTGCTACTTCTATCTTTACTACATGCTCTATACCACATACACTGCTACTTCTCTCATTATTGCATGTTCCCTCAGAAAACATACCTAAATAAACTGGAATGCAACTATAACACTACTACCAAATTTACTGGAAACCCACCCATACAGAATGCACCACTGCTCATATTTTAAAATAACTTGATTAGTTAGACATTCAAAATCATCATTTATTCTGTCAATTCAAAGTACTAACACATGAGTTTTGTACTGACCTATAAACCTGTAACAGCCATAAGATCAACACAACAAAACCACATATCTAGTATACAACCAACTAATCATTAGAGACTCATTGTACTTTCTGTGTATTTATTGTAAAACAAATTAATTCTACTCCAAATGAACTTTGTACAGAACCTAATGCCAATAAATGTATTTAAATATTAAACAACAACTCATTTACAAACATTATTAAACGTGTGTTCACTACAATTTATACTAAACATGTTCATAGCCATAGGATGTACATTACTCAACCACTTTCCTACACCCCATTTTTTACACAAAACTAAGTTTTATATTCTATCACAGCTTCCACAATAGAGCTGTTCTTCCTTTCAATTTACCAACGTCAGTGTTTCTCCACTATACTTACTCATATCATCAACCACATTCGCAAACCTGCAATGTGCACTGTGTTCTTGTTCTCCTTCTTGCATATGTAACATATTGCACACCTTTATATATAAATGTCAATGAAGAGCCATATTGGATATCAAAACTTCAATAAATGTATTGTTTTATCTTTTAGTCTCTGATTATTCAATCAGTTTATAGCATACATACATGTTCATAAGTGGTTATTTGGCTATCAGCACAAGAGCCGCTGTAAGCCAAGCCTAGCTTCCCCAAATTTACCAAAATATTGCTGACATGTCAATACAGCAAGGAATTTTACTGCTATGATATATGCCTGTACACATCAAGTGTTTGCTATGCTGCCTCTGTTCACTAGGGACATAAGTGCCAAATGAGGGGTAAATTTGAGATTTCCCATCCATTTGTCCAAGTTACATTTGACTAGAGTTAGGGATGAGCTTTGCTTTACATGGATGGAAAGTTTGTTTCAAAGACGGGGTGATCTTTGAGAAACATACTTGTCCCTCAACGCATCCTGTTTATTCTTTATGTTATACCTTTCTGTATGCATACATCAGGTTTTATATTTTATATTTACGATCATATATCTATGGAGCATTTCTGTCCAAGACTGTGCTAAAAAGAGACATGTTTTTGTTCCCTTGGAGTATCCCAGTCAACAAATGTAAAATTAATTATTAATTAATTAATTAACTAATTAATTAGCATGCATTAAAGTCAAATGAGTGAAAGTTTTCAGCTTCATTTATAAGATTTAATTTAAGGCTGTAGAGGAGATCATTACATCATCATTTTTTTCTGCATGATGGTAAAATATTAACTTCTATTTAATTGCCCTAGAATGAACTGCTGTTTATGCAGACTGATGTGATGGTTAGTGAGATGCATTGTACCATGATGGGGTAAATATAAAGTGCAGTGTTCAGTTCTTCTGCAACTGGCTGGCATGCTTCAGGATTTCATTATTTTGTCATCAGGAGGGTATGCCAACTAAAGTGTTTTCATATGACCAGTAGATAAATCTTGCATATTGTTAGTTAAAAACTAGGAGCACATCTTTTTGAAATATTATTTAGGTCAGAATGAGCAATGTATTTGGACAGTACAGTGGATCAGAAGTGTTTTGTTTTCTTGGAATGGGTGAGTCCCTGTAGACAAAGCTACTGCAGGATCTGGAAGTTGGAATTGCACAGTCTTATCCTAGCAACACAAAGTAGTGAGGAGGGGACTCAAACCCTGGCAATCATTGACCATTTACAGCACAGCTGCTCAGTTCTTCCACAGAGTTTGTATGAAGAATACACAGCTATCTCACTAAAAGTAGAAGTCCAAAATATATTTAATGAAACTGAACCACAGCATAAAACCAGTAAAGAACCAGCCTTCATTTCTAATGCCTTGCCCTTCTCTTCATTTTAAAGGAAAACTATTAAAGTATAATACATGAGGAATCCTAGAAAGTATAGATCAGAATTAGCTAACAGTGTAGTATTTGGCAACATGAATAATTCTGAATAAAAAGCCATGCTCTTACATGAGTAACAAAACTATATGTTCCTGTAAAAGCAGAATCACCACTCATGCAAATATATGGCCTTAACTTCCTGTTATCAGATGTCTATTGATACACAGATGCCACCCATTTTTAACATATCTGAAACAAACGTTTTGTGTATGAATAGGATTCCAAATGAAATAAAGTTTGCTATCCCCAGTAAAAAACAAATGTCATAACCTAATTATTTTTGTAACTGGAAAATGAACTTATGAGATGTGCACACATAAAAAACACGTTTGATTCCTAAAGTGCAGTTTTCAGGTATAAAGTTAATTAGACTAGGATGCTCATTTTGAGATGAATGCAGTATAATTTATTTTGATGGCAAATCTTTTGCTAAGCGTTACTTTCTCATGTTAAAATGAGCAGACAGCTGATGGCAGGAAGTAAAGCCTGCTCATTAGCAGTGAAGTTGCAGCTGCAGTCACACCAAGTACAAAATGATGCCATTCGTGTTGGCACATACATTTCTGAATGTTATCATTACAGAACCCTAGTTATCATTAAATACCATGCTGTTCCCCTAATTGAGATGTGATTTATGGTGGACACTCAGTGAACATTTACCAAAATATATCACATTTTATTTTGACAGCTTTCATTTTAAAATAAAAATGTAAATGTCAGTGTGGCATTAAGAAGAGACATTGAGTAATGTGGGAAGGATTATTTAGGTAACTATATTCTTGCAGCCTGTAAATGAAATGATTCCCTTTCTAGGTATGCATTAACAAGAAAAAAAATAAACAACAGAGAATTATGTGGTTATCTCATGACTGTAGGTGATAGAAAACAATCCATCAGTCTTCTTGCATACTCACCTGCTACAGTCCTTGACTGAGGAGTTCAACCCACTAGGTACTAACATTTTTTCAAAGGCAATCTATGAAAGCTGTCTGGTCATTTGATTTGTTCACAGCTGTACAATAAGCAAACACAGCATGACAGAATCAAACCCTGGCATACAGGATGAAGCTTGTTAACAACTCATAACCTTAATCATTTGTTCTAAGCTGTCTTGTCTTTTAGAAATGCACTCATGGTCATCCGGTGTTGCACTAATGCACTTACCCAACGATCATTGACTTCATCAATGCTAATGCACTAGACCAGCTCGTCTTATTCCCCCCATAAGGGGAGACAATATTCTGGATTAGGTTGTCACCAACATGGGTGAACTCTGCACCCCTCCCATAGTATGTTCTTCCCTGGTGAGATCATATTATCAGTCTGTCTCATTCAAAGTTTCTATCCCACCCAAACCTTCCTCAGCTGTAACCAGGCTAAAAAACTTCTCAAAAGCTGACTACAACCTCCTAAGGGAGTGTATCAGTAGCTTCACACCACTGCCCCCCACCTCAGAGGATGCAGACAACTATGCTGAACAGTACGCCAATGCAGTATACAAGCAGCTGTACAACTGCTTGGACTCAGCAATACCCAACAGAACTAAAACCTGCTCCTCAAGGAAACACAAACCTGTCTGTTGGACTTCCTGTATCAACAGGCTTTACAACAAAAGGAATAAATTGTTGTCCAATTGTAAAAAGGAACAAATTCCAAGTTGAAAAAACTCCTCGGCCTCAACAAGAATATTAGATCACTAGTGAAAACCTCCAAAGCCAAGTAAGATTTGAAACTAGCCTCTGAAACAAAGAGAAACGACAAGTCTTTCTTCAGTTATGTCAGGAACCTCCATGGCAAAGCACAGGTTTGTTCCAAATTAGTACTTAATTGTGCCACTTACACTGATCCAGTTGACTTAGCCAACCTGCTAGCTGATAGGTTCAGCCATACTTCACCCCCCTATCCCCCTCAAAGGCCCTTTTGACATCCATGATACTTGCCCCACACCTCACATCTCTGTAGATCAAGTGTTAGAGGTCCTATCCAAGGCAAAGAACACAGCTTCCATGGGACCTTATAGTATTCCAGGCTATAATCTGCACCATATCCAACAAGAACTAACTTCGCCATTGAGTACCCTGTTCAACCACAGCCTAAATACAGTCTTCATTCCAGCAGAGTGGAGAACTGCCATTGTCATCCCTTTGCACAAAAGTGGTGCCACTACTGACCTGGGAAACTAGACCCATTAGTTTGACAAGTCTGATCTCTAAAGCCATGGAGCATATTATTATGGATCTTATAAACAAGGATATAGGAAATCTCCAAGCAATTGACCTCACCCAGTTCAGATTTGTCAGGGGCAGATCTTGCCTATTGAACCTTGTTGACTTCTTTGAGACTGTCACCAAGGCCCTGGATGAAGGAAAGTCAGTACATACAGCTTACCTTGACTTGGCCAAGGCCTTTGACACAATCCCCCCACTCGGACATTATCAAAATGCTAACACAATTTGGCGTAAATCCCTGTCTCATCAGGTGGGTGGCCAACTGGCTCACTGATAGGATGCACAAGGTCAAAATAGGTGCTACCAAATCCGACAGCAGACCTGTCACTAGTGGTGCTCCCCAGGGATTTGTCCTGGGACCCCTACTGTTTGGCATCTACTGCTCAGAGGACCAGACAAAGACAAAGGGCCTGTGGCTGACCAAGTTTGCAGATGACTGTAAGTTGGGTGCTGTCACTGACTCCCCAAATGAAGGTAACATACTGCAAGAGGGTCTCACAGCTACAAATAACTGGTTTTAAAGTCATGGCCTTAAGTTAAACACAAAAAATGTATTATCATACCATTCAGCAAAAACACCACCCCTACTGATTACCACATCAACAGCAACCCCCTAAGCAGACAACCTGTGGTGAGAGACCTGGGTACTCAGGTTGACAACAATCTCACATTCAACCATCATATAGCGTCAGTGGTCAGAAAAGCCTTTTACTTAATTCATCTCATAAGTAAAGGGATTGCATTCAGAAAAAAGGAGGTTATTACTTCTCTGTACTCCTCCCTCATTAGGCCTATAATTGAGTATAATGCCCCATTTGGTATGTACCTCTCCAAACACTGCATCAACTGGAACGGCCACAGAAATACCTCACAAAGAGAATCCATGGCCTCCAATATCTGTCCTATGTGGACAGGCTGAAATCAATAATCTGTGTCTTGTCTACAAGGCAATATCAGACCTTGTCCTACTAGAGATGCTTCATATCCATAAGTCTAACTCCTCACCCATTACCTGCTCGATAGGCATACGTCTAATATGAACATCAACAAAACCTGCTGGAGAGACAGGTTTGTCTCCCAGAGGTTTCTTCATCTCTGAAATAGATTTCCCATACATATCAAACAGAGTACCTTGCTGACCCTCTTCAAGTGCAACCTTGATAAGTGGATGGGAAACCAGAAATTTGACCCACGGATTCCACCTTTGTCCTTCATTGACAGGTGCTGACTGAGGGTTCTTTTTTGGGGATAACCTCTTGGCTAGGCTTGTAAGGGCCCCAGGGCCATTAGTCTAGTAACCTCCTATAATCCTATGATCCTATGTGTCCCATCCCGACAAACTGAGAAAACTGCTTCTCAGACTCATTGATTGAGACATCCTTCTCCAAACAGCCATCTTCTTGTTGAGGTCTAAATAACATGTGTACACACACAGAAAGATGTAGGCAAAATCCCATTGTTCCCAGAAGTCCAGCCTTCAATCTACAACAGCATGTGATCTCAACTAATTTTGGTCAGGCACATAATCAACTGGTCATAAATTACCTCTAGGGAAACTGTTAACTGCTCTTCTTTCCTTATATTTTACTTTCATTACATCTGTGATGTCCCTCCTCTGGGCCAGCAATCAAGGAGCCTCAATCCTCACCACTGACACTGGTGAGGAACAGTCACTTAGAATAAAAATAGATACACACAGTAATTTCAGATGCATCTCTCTGCATCAAGCACAATTTCCCTTGAGAGCACACAGGGAGCACAACCAGTCCTGGGACTGGACTTACTCCTCCAAGCCCCAAATAAGACTTCACCTTTTTCTCTGCAGAAACCAGTACACTGTGTCCCTGTTCCAAGCAGCTGACACATACACTCATTGAAATTTGATTTTCATACACACACACACACACACACACACACACACACACACACACACACACACACACCTGGGAAAGGCTGGCACAGATTTACCAGCTATTCCACCTTCTGCCAATACTATAATGGAGATTCACTCACACCATCCAACTACTTTAAGGCTTTTACCAAAGTACCCAATTACTCTTAATAAAATATAATAGCAAGACTTTCAGGAGCATGAAGCCTACAGTGCCACCAAATAAATGCAATTCTCGCAAAGGTTAAGCTATTTTCTAAAAGACCAGCCACAATGAAAGGTGTGTGTGTGTATGTATATATATATATATATATATATATATATATATATATATATATATATATATATATATATATCATAAAATAGGAAATGTGAAAATACTGGATATCTATTTACAATAAACACCAGAGTTTAAATTCACAGGCAATATAAAAAATAACACAGATGGAAAGACTCAGACAGCTACAAAAAAACAATACTTTCAGCTAATCTCACAATTTTCCTAACTAACTGAAGCATTGCATTTCCATGGTTACTTACTAAAGCAAGGCAAGATGAAGTGGATGAGTGTCTTGTGTCAGTTCCAGTAACCAAGTACTGAGTGTCACTATCACATCTCTCTCACTAATATCTAAAATAATTTCAGTGCTGGCTATAGAATGACATCACATCTGGTCACCTGATTCTGTGGTTTCCACACTACCCCCCTGACTTAAAGCTGAATCAGAATCTAGCACAGTACCTAGAGCTTTGCTAAGGCATGTGGAGACTGTAAAATAACTCCAATACTTTCAACTTTTTTGTAGAGATTAACCATCCATTCTCTCGCACCCCAGAGTAGCAATTATTTCACCACTAAGGACTAAAAGAGCAGGATTCCAGACCAGGCATTGCGTCTCTGGCTGGCATTCAGGCCTGTGAAATAACATCTATACGGCCTAAACCAAGTCATTTAATTTCAAGCTATTTTTCTTAAGGTAAGCTGGGCTGAGCTTAACCCCTTCCCTTCCAGCATCCTCTGTTAACACACATACATTTCAGCAGTTACTACAATACAGCTTAACATACATGCATATTTCTTTTCTGTCCAACATAACCCACTGTTGATACATTTTTAACACAAGCAGCTTTACAAATACATTTTTAACATAAGCATCTGTACAAATCAGTTTGATATAAAATGACATAAAATTCTTTACAAAGCTCCAGGTAGCTATGTTGGCATATGTTACTCATGCACAACCCTACTCTATCTGGTATTGCTGGCACTGCCACACATAATCACAACATTAAAAGATGAAAAAGAGATTTTAAAATGAATCCCTTTTTCATAGATGTCCAGATACAGATTTGCTTTACCCGTGTCAGCTCCACAAATATACAGGGGGGTATATTCCAGAAAGTAGACTAGCACAGGGGGAGTGGAAAACTGACAGTGGGGCTGAGGGCTGTGGAAAGATCCCCTTAAGATGCTTTAACAGCAACTATGAAAAGACGGCAACATGCATTCAGTTGCACATCATTGTGGTGTGGCTGGTGTAGTGGACATAAGTATTCCTGTCCAGCACAAAGCAAATTTTACAGACAATACCAGCTGCTTTAAGACATGATGGAATTATATGTTTGCTAACCCATGACAAGTCACAGTCCCCTTCCAAAGTGGCATGGTTTTCATATGCATCATGACAACCTAGCAAAGAGTCCCAGGAATGTCAGATCAGTACAGCAAGTTCCATAGTAAAAGCAAATAAGTTTTGTAAGTAAATAATGATTTCTGTGAAAACCATGAAGCTCAGGTAATTAAATGAGCACTACATGTTATTAAAAAATAAAGAGGGACTGGGAAGCTTTGACATACTAATACTTATGATGGAAGACAACTTTAAAGAGATTATTTGATATAATGATAAGTGTCAGGCAATGCAAGTGCGAGTGTGTAGTAGGCTGAAACTGAGTGTGTGCACGTGTGTGTGTGTGCGTGTGTGTGTCTTTGTGTGTGTGTGTGTGTGTGTGTGTGTGTGTGTGTGTGTGTGTGTGTGTGTGTGTGTGTGTGTGTGTGTGTGTCTTTGCAGGTTAGAGTTAGACTAAGGGCTAGGTAAGGGGAAAGCTTTAGCATTGCAGGTATATAATGGTGTGTGTAAAGTGTGTCTATGTGAGTGTCTTGTGTAGTAATATTGCAAAGGAAAGGACTTTTGGTGAGGTAATGTCAGATTGAGGTAAGGGGGCAGCAACAGAGTTAGGGTTAACATATGTGAATAAGGAGGCACTCGGGTGAAGCCTCCCATCCATCCTTATTTATGTGTGTTACATCGTATGTATAATTGCTGTATTTCCAGAAAGGAGACATTTACAGGCTTCACTTACAAATTCTGTTTACTTTTTATTTTGCATAAAAGACATCACAAGTTCACAATTTTTTCATGTCAGTGAAAGACACATATTGCAGATTATGCATACATACATGTATACACATACACACACACACACACACACACATATATATATATATATATATATATATATATGCATACATATTTACATATATAGAGATAGAGTCTATATTGAATAGGCAATCTTCAATTCACTGAACATTCACTTAGTGAAAATAATTAAATTGTTTGAAATCCTACCTAACTGATCCACTGAAAACAGCATTAACTGAAATAAAAATGTTTTTACAGGGCAAGACAAGCCCTATTCATGGCACACCACTGCTATTTTAAAGACACCTTGGGCCGGATTCACAAAACCTCCGTGTAAGACCTAATATGTCTTACTCGGAGGCTGCAGTTGAATGGTATGACATCAGTATGCCATGCATATTCATGAGGGCATGCTGAATCATACCCTAGACTAACACGGTCCATGTAGAAAAGTAGGGGGGCGTGTCGGAATGCCGAGTACTGCAAAGGGACACGCCCCCAGAAGAGTCAGAGGCCTGAAAGTAAACACCCACAAGCGAGTCCTTAGAAATGTCAAGGAACACAACACCACACATCCCTACAGACTAAACCCTACTGAAAAATGTGTAAAACGTAAAAATAGCAGTTTCATTATTTTTTTTATAATTTCAAAAATGTTTGCCAGCATTTGCGCTGCTTATGCTGGTATGCCCTTCGCTCAGCCACAGTTAGCAGACATTGAAAAGCATATAAGATCTACATATGCAAATTAAGCCAAGTAGCAATAGCATAGCGGTAGAGACGTTGGCCAAAGAGGAGGTAGTCACGATTCGATCCCCCACAACATCATTCACCATTTTTATTTAAATAAGTATTATGAAACAATCCCCTGACATATATATATATATATATATATATATATATATGTATATATATACATACATATATATATATATATATATATATATAAACTATAATTTAAGTAAAATGTAATGAAATGGGACATGTATTTGTGAAGAAATCTGACAGAATAATTTATAAAAAAAGGATTATAATTGCCCATAGCTGAGCAACACGTTAGCAAGCTGCATATGAGTGCCCGTAGGTGAGCAGCACTTTAACAAGCTGCATATGAGTGCCCGTAGGTGAGCAGCGCTTTAACAAGCTGCATATAAGTGCCCGGAGGTGTGCAGCACTTTAACAAGCTTAATATGAGTGCCCGTAGCTCAGCAGTGCTTCATCCAGCATAATATGAGTGCTCATAGCTAAATAACGCATTACCCAGCGTAAGCCGTTTGAGCGGAGCTGCGCAGCACATCAACCAGCTTACCGGTGGGCTACATTGGGCAAGCTGTATCAAAGCTGCCTTTACACAGACACACCTCCTGGCCTGTCTAGACAGTAGTAAAATAAAAAAAGCAATAACAAGGGTCGAACCCAGGATACTGTGCACCATAGTCAACATACTGAACCACTAAGCCATGACAGTTGTACTGAGAAATACAGTATTACATATATATATAGGAATGAATGAAAATAGAACCATGACAAAGCAGGTTTGCTTTAAGCTGATAAATATCCAAAATGGCCAATCAGAGATAAGTGTGGGAAAACCAGCATATATAAGCCCCATAGGTGGGAATACACACCATAACTGATTGCGGTACCCATTTGCAGTCAGGATGGCACATACAGGAGAGGGAAATCACTTTAGAGCACAAAGGTGGGGTGTTGAGGAGTCAAAATATATGGTTTGGCTCCTAGTCCATGATCAACTCATGCAGGGCCAGGTTCAATGTGAAGCGTACAAGGCAGAGGTGTGGAACCAGTTGGTACATGATCTCACCAGTGCCACAGACATTCCGAGGACTGATGAACAGGTCCGTCACCACCATGCATACCTGAAGCGACGTAAGGAGGACCAACTGAACCGCTGGATCAAGGAGGCCCGCCAAATGCCCAATGCCCCACTACTAAGTATCCATGTAATTATATATGTAAGAAATGCTATCCTAGCCTATAGTATGGAGAGGTATGTTCCAATATTCTTTCATTTATATTACAGCTACAGGTGTCCATTCCGCAATTTGGTGAGCCTATGCTGATAGGCTGCTGAGGTTGCGCCAGCAGGCAGGTTAGTAATTATTTAGCTGGTATTGTTATAGAATATAAGTGAGACATATTGTAAAAGAGTTCATTGTTGTAACCCAGTAATAAAGGTGAAATAAGCCTAGAATAAAGATTCTGCTAGTATTGTATGATTAGATAAGTGATGCAGCCTGGAAAAGAGTGTATTGCAATCCATTAATAAAGATTAAACAAGTCTCAAATAGAGTTTCCACCTGTATTGTAATATCAGATAACTGCTTCAGCCTGAAAATGAGTGGTAATCAATCAACAAAGGATAGACAAGTGTCGAATACATCCTTGTAAATTCTGCCATATGAAATAAGTGAGTCAGCTGGAAAGGATTGTTGTAACCCAGTAATAAATGTTAATAAAGCCTAGAATTAAGTACCATTCTGAAATGTAAATATAAAATAAGTGAGAGAGTGTGAGAAAGACAGTTTGAAGCTACCAAGAAATCTGTAATAAGTTTGGAATAAAGGTATATTGCAGTCACTACATAATATGAAATGAATGAGACAGTCACAACCAGAGTGTAATGTCTTAAATAAAGTACAGAACCTGGACTGTGTCTGTCCAACAATTTGGATATGTTGCTGTACCCTTGCATTATAGAGATAGTATGGTTGTATGAAATGCTGAACATCCACAGTTGTCTAGACCCATATAAATCAAATGTAGCAGGATGCTGTACCTAAACACAGCCAGATATGAACATATATGAATAAAAATGGAATGTATATTAATGTAGCAGTAACATCCCCATCACCAACATTCCTAAGGTTACATACAGAAAACTGTACTAATATATGTAGGGGATATATATCTGCATCTACTAGGAATGTACAGTATATGTATAGGTAGTGTAAGTTGTTAATGTAATATTTCTCCACCCTACCCTATTTTCACAAATTATGCCATTCCACACCAAAATGGGTATGTGTATTCACAATTAATTCCCATGGACATTTGTCCTGTTGGTTCATACATATCTGCATGTATGTTGATGCATGTGCCCTGTTTACATATCCAAACCTGATGGCCTGTTGCCACCAATCAACCCTGCATGCTGTTGGAATGTGCACTGTTGTTCTAAATATGTATGTGTTATGCTTGCTGCTCAATGTTTGGAATTCATGGGTGTTTGGTTAATGGGAATACTGATGCATGCTGTTACAACTAATTTTGAATGGTGTTGTTTGTTACTAACCCAAAATGCCATAAAATACTGCAAAACATAGGACAACAGGGAAGGCGGGTTCCGGTGGACCCACCTCTCCCACCTCAGCTGGCGAGTGCACCTGGCACCAGTGCCCAGGCCGGGACATCCTCCTCTGGTGGCCCTGTGCCACCTTCGGGTGGAAATGCTGCAGGGGATGGGGCTCGTCCCCCTCTGCAAGCATGGCCGGAGGAGAGCCTCCACTCACCCTCCATAGGGTCCTGTCTGTGGTGTGTAGTGAGATCAGGCGTTCTGTGACTGATCCCCTATGCCAGCTCGAGTGAGAGTGGTGCAACTCATGGGTGTGTCTGCCTGTCCTATCCAGTCCCCCAGCACAGCCCCGGCCTGGGCTGTGAAGGCACAGTGGTAAATGCCCATGGGTGGGGATCTCAGTTCCACTGTTGCCATCTGTGGGCTCATGGGCTCGTGATATCCAAACATCCATCCCCGTCAATTGTGTTTACCCCCCACATGTGTCATACTCTGCCCCTGTATGCATCTTGTTTGTCTTGTCTGTTAACCTTCACAACCTGCCTCCCCAAATATACCTACTTCCTGTACCTCACATTCCACTCTCACCTGAAAAAAAAATAAAAAAGGGCACTCTGTTCCCACAAAAAAATTACGCCCCATACATAGCTGCCCAATTCACACACATGTCCGCTGGACATGTAAACTGATAATTCTAATTGGCAGTACAACATATTTTGTTGTCCTCACCCCTCTCTCAGGGGTGGAAGGTTTCAAATTTCACACCAAATTTCAAACATATGCACAGATGTTGCTGTTAAAGAAATGGGCAGCTATGGACCTTCCCTACATCCTTCCTGCACATCCCAAGCTTGTTTTCCTAGTGTCCTACCCTCTGTGTGCCCCCTTTTTCACCACTTTCCTATTTCCCCATTTTCTTTTCTTTAAAAGAAAATAGCGCGGGTGTTAGCGGGTGTAAGCACTTTTAAGCAGTAGTCAGCGGGTGTGCGCTTGTGTGCGCTTGGCTAAGCATAGATAAGCGTAGCTAAGTGTCACGCAAACTCACGCAAACCCGCTTACAACTGCTTAAAAGTGCCTTAGTCACTCTGTA